>NC_041384.1:276346851-276347945 GCF_002162155.2 Triticum dicoccoides | reverse complement strand
GGGGGCTTGCCTGGTTGCTCTGGCAAGAAGGAGGGGTCGTCAACTCCGTAGTCGAACTGGGCAGCAGCAGCGTCGGTCTCGTAGTCTACCGGAGATAAGAGGGGGAAGAAACAATGAATACAATGCAAACATAAACACGACGATGCATGACGTGACAATGAGCGGTGCTAGGTGTGCCCTAACGTGGTATGAGGTGGTACCGGTTAAGGGGGGAAACATCGGGGAAGTATTCCCGGTGTTTCGCGTTTTCGGGCAGAGGAGCCGGAGGGGGAAAGTTGCGAGTTCGATAGGTTAGGGGTGTGTGGCGGACGAACGGACTGCGTATCCGGAATCGTCTCGTCGTTCTGAGCAACTTTCATGTTGAAAATATTTTAATCCGAGTTACTAATTAAAAGATATGATTTTTTTAAAGATTTTATTAATTTCTGGAATTTAATTAATTATTTATTTAATTCGAAAATGAATTTATGACGTCAGCATGATGTCATGCTGACGTCAGCAGTCAACAGGGTTGACTTGGTCAACCTGACATGTGGGTCCCGTTCGTCAGTGACTGTTAACTAATTACCCTAGTTTAGTTTAATTAACAGTAGTTAATTAGGTTAATTAGCCATTAGGTTAATCTAATTATAATTAATTAACTTAATTAATTCCTTAATTAATTAATTAATTTTATTGTTATTATTATTTTTTTTAATTCTTTTCTTCTTCTTTTTTTTTAATTAAAACGTTCTGGGGCGGGCCCCCCTTGTCATTGGCCCATAGGGGTCCAGCGGGCTAACGGGCGCGGTTGCTGGGGAGAAGCCCCGTGAGCGTGCGGGCATGCGGGCGCCAATTGGGCGAGCCCGGGCGTAGGCCGATGGGGCACCGCGGGGCGAACGCCGGCAGCGGGCGAGCAAGGGCCGACGGTAGTGAGCGCGCGAGCGCATGGCAGCCGCGGAGTGCGGGCAGGGGAGCCCGGGGGTGCGGCGACGCGGGGCAGGACGCGCCCAGGGCGGCGATGCGCGCTGGGGGCCGAGGCGCAGGTCGCGGGTGGCACAGCATGCAAGTGCGGCGCGACGGCGGCCACGGGATGCAGCGGGCGAGCACGGTGA
>NC_041384.1:276311029-276345513 GCF_002162155.2 Triticum dicoccoides | reverse complement strand
CTCCGGCGAAGCAGTGGCGGGACGAGGCATCGGCGGGGTGCGGCGGTGGCGGCGCCCTGGGCGCGGCTCAGATCCAGTCGGGGAGGTCGAGGTGGAGGACGGGGCGAGGGGATCGGGGGGTGGGGGGGTTTGTGCGGTCGTGGGAGGGTGGCGGCGCCAGGAGGAGAGCGAGGGGAGAGATGGGTAGAGTGCTAGGGTTCGGTGCCCCTAGGGGGTTATAGGCCAGGGGAGGGAGTGGGCCGGCTTGGCAGGCCACTGGCTGGGCCGAGGCCCAGCTAGCCTGTGGGGTTTCTTTTTATTTCTGTTTTATTTTTCCCCCCTGTCTTTTCTGTTTGTTTTTATTTATTTAATACTTTATAGTTTTACAAAAATAAAACCCACACCTAAAATGGAGTTACAATTCCAACTACTGTCTTAAAAAGTTTTACCCCTGAACTAAATAGTTTAATATTTTATGAAAGAAAAAGGCATTTATTTAATTGTTTTAGCTACTGTTTTACTCATTTTAGTTTACTTAACCATTTTATAAAAGTGTGGTTTCTTTACCATAATTACCTATGCATTATTTGGGTCACTCCGAACATTTTTAGTTTTAATATTTAAAAACTTTTATTGTTTGCTTGATTTTGAGTTTGAATTCGAACCGGTTTTGAACTAACGTGAGATTATCAACACTAACCGAGGTGATGTGGCATCATTTCCGGAGGGTTACTGTAGCTTAACTACCGGGGCGTTACAATAACCAAGAAATCCTACATCCAGCTGTATCCATCCTTCAACACATAACCAAGAAACCTTCGGAAATCATCTACCTCAACCTTCGAAAAGCATCCGTTATACAAGTTATGGCGATACTCCTGAACTCCCGCCCCAGTACTGGGTGGCGTCGAGGTTATCTCACCAACGAACTACATAAAAGAGATTTTCGATGCCGGCGTACTAAACTCAGGTATTCCAGAACTACAACGATAAAATTATGACAACAACACCTCAGAGCTCAACTCCCCGGGACACTTCCACAAAACCCCTTACAGGAGGCACCAAGATAATGTTCTCGTCACAAAACCATCAGAACGATTCCAAGATACCCGTGTGATCCTAAATTTTTTTTTAGTGAAATTTGAGAAGAGAAGAGTCAAAACTCTACGTCAGGATGCCTTACCAGAGCGATGAGGAGACTGGGAAGTAAAAGAATTCCTAAACTCTCCGATATATAATTCCTAAATGACTCAAAACATTTTTTCTAGACACAACTCGGCTGCTAAAAACGATCAAGCAATGGGGCTCCTAAGGTCGGGGAAGGCTCTGATACCAACTTGTAACGCCCTCGATGCGGCTATATCTCCCACGTGTCGAAGCACGACTTAGAGGCATAACCGCATTGAAAGCAATGTCGCAAGTGAGGTAATCTTCGCAAACAACCCATGTAATACAATAGGGGAAAAGATACATAGTTGGCTTACAATCGCCACTTCACGCAATTACATGAATAAAGCATTACATCATCCAGATACAATCAAGGTCCGACTACGGAACCAAAATAAAACAAGAACCCCAAAAGTGACACGGTCCCCGATCGACCCCAACTGGGCTCCACTACAGATCAACTAGAACGAAACAACATAAAGGACAAGATCTTCATAGAGCTCCTCCTTGAGCTTGGTTGCGTCATCTGCTCGGTCTCATCGGCACCTGCAAACTGGTTTTGGAAGTATCTGTGAGCCACGGGGACTCAGCAATCTTACACCCTCGCGATCAAGACTATTTAAGCTTATGGGTAAGGTAAAGGTATGAGGTGGAGCTGCAGCAAGCGACTAGCATATATGGTGGCTAACATACGCAAATGAGAGCGAGAAGAGAAAGCAAAGCACGGTCGATAAAAGTATGATCAAGAAGTGATCCTAGAGCAACCTACGTCAAACATAACTCCAACACCGTGTTCACTTCCCGGACTCCGCCGAAAAGAGACCATCACGGTTACACACGCGGTTCATTCATTTTAATTAAGTTAAGGTTCAAGTTATCTACAACCGGACATTAACAAATTCCCATCTGCCCATAACCGCGGGCACGGCTTTCGAAAGTTCAAATCCCTGCAGGGGTGTCCCAACTTAGCCCATGACAAGCTCTCACGGTCAACGAAGGAATAGACCTCCTCCCGAGACATTCCGATCAGACTCGGTATCCCGATTCTACAAGACATTTCGACAGGGTAAAACTAAATCAACAACACCGCCCGAATGTGCCGACAAATCCCGATAGGAGCTGCACATATCTCTTTCTCAGGGCACACCAGATTGTCTAAACTTCCGGTAGGCCAGCCCAGAGTTGTCCCTTGTGGCCATCGGCGGCTGACAAGTTGGACCAACACTCAGAGGAGCACTGGCCCGGGGGTTTAAAATAATGATGACCCTTGGGCACGCGACCCCCAAGGGAAAAGAAAAGGCTAGGCGGCGAATGGTAAAACCAATGTTGGGCATTGCTGGAAGAGTTTTATTCAAGGCGAACTGTCAAGGGGTTCCCATTATTACCCAACCGCGTAAGGGACGCAAAATCCGGGAACATAACACCGATATGACGGAAACTAGGGCGGCAAGAGTGGAACAAAACACCAGGCATAAGGCCGAGCCTTCCACCCTTTACCAAGTATATAGATGCATTAATTAAATAAGATATAATGTGATATCCCAACAGGTAAACATGTTCCAACAAGGAACAACATCTCTAGGTTCCAACAAGGAACAAACTTCAATCTTCACCTACAACTAACAACGCTATAAGAGGGGCTGAGCAAAGCGGTAACATAGCCGATCAACAGTTTGCTAGGACAAGGTGGGTTAGAGGCTTGGTTCAACAATATGGGAGGCATGATGAGCAAATGGTAGGTATCGCAGCATAGGCATAGCAAAAGAGCGAGCAACTAAGCAAGCAAAGATAGAAGTGATTTCGAGGGTATGATCATCTTGCCTGAGATCCCGCAAGGAAGAAGAATGAGTCCATGAAGAAGACAATCGGATGTAGACGAACGGGTCCTCACAAACGCAACGTTACTGGAACCAACCCGAAGAAGCAAACACCGGAAAGAAGCACACAGCATAGTAAACAACCAACACATGAACATGGTATGATATGCGGGATGCGGTATGCGATGCATATGCATGATTCGACAAGGAATGATAGAACCTGGACTCAACTTGGAAATCCAAGTGTGCCACTGGAAAGATGAGATGAAATCGCTTGAAAACGATATAAAGATCACCGGAAACGGAGTTACGGTTTGGAAATGGCAAGCAATTCAAATATGACACCGGTCTGCGATTTACAGCAAGTAGCCAACTAAATGCAACAAGATGAACATGCTACAGCACTCAAACAGGGCAACAAAATACATGGCAGGGATCCATTCATGATGCTTAACAAAAGATGAACACTGAGCTACGGCCAATTCATCCACTAACAGGTTCAAAAAAGCATGGCAAAAATGCAAACGGTAAACAGATTTCAGACTTAGTGAAATTAACACAAGCCTGGAATTTCAGATCAGATAGCACTCTTCGGAGCCACAAAACTATATGCTACAAGACCTGAACATGGCAAAGTAAAGCATGGCATGGGGCTACTCAAAGAGCTTAACAAAAGTCCCTTAGTGACCTTGAGCCAAAAGGGATCAGAAAATACAATTGCAAGCATGTGAACATGGCAAAAACATAATCAGTTCTCAGACTTAGTGAAAACTGGGACATGCTGAAACAGTTATCAAGTAGGCATGTTTACGAGCTCGATGCACTCACTACAGAGCATGTCATGATAATCCAAGCATACACCCATCAAGAATACGCAAAATACAAGCTAGACATGGCAAGAACAATAACATAGCATGCAAGGATCAACTGCAACATCATCGGCAAAATCGCTAACAAGTAGACAATCTGCCCAGATTCACGAAATGACAAAAGTAGAGCTCGATTGACTCAGGCTAGGGTGATCCATAATTGCAAACAAAGACATGGATGGATAGAGCACTACAAGATTAACAAAACATCCTTACTGATCATCCTCAAAAGAGGCACGGATCACTAGGAAACAACATCAACATATGGCCATATGAGATAAACAGATCAAGGACTTAGTGGAAATGCTAAGTCTCTGAAATCAGCATTACCAAGTGCCTCACTTGGCAAGCTTGTGCTAGTCACCACACACATCACAAAAATACATGGGTTGCACCTCTGGAAAGATGGCAAAACCCTTAACAAAACATATGTAGAGCTCATGGGCATAACATTCACACATTAATCATGGCAAAAATGACAAATAGCTATATGGAGCAGCAGATCTGACAATTATCTCAAGTAACACTCTTCCAACAGCATTTCAGGCATCAAGATGAACTCAAATGAAAATGATGCAATGAGATGAAATGATGTACTCTCTGAGACGAACATTTTGATATGCTATATGCATGAATCGGAGCTACGGATGCAAAGTTACGATGCGGTGAACATGAGCAAATGATTAGGGTTTGGAGGGGAAAAGTCAACCGAGGGGGAGTTTCCAGATCTGAGATCCGGGGCACTGTAGCAGCTTGACTCTCGCCGGAAATGGAGATGGGGCCGCCGGAGTCCAAGGTGGCCGGAGGAGAACTTGCCGGACTCGGGGATTCGCCGGAGTTGGTCGTCGCCGGCGAGGGAGAACGGCGAGGTGGCGCGGGCGGCGCGGTGGTCGAGGCCATGGTGCCTGGCTGCGGAGCAGCGGCGAGTCGCCGGCGAGGCTGCAACGCCGGCGAGGGGAGGCAGGCCGGCACGGACGTCGGAGAAGGACGCCGGCAGGAAGGTGGCACGACGCGGGCGCCTCGGTCGACCGCGCGGGAGGAGCGGCGCTGGCCACGGGCAGCTCGGGCCGGGCGGGTCGGCCTCGGGCCCGCAGGGCCACGACGGCGCGAGAGAGAGGAGGCGGGGCGCGGTGATGTGTCGCGCGCTGAGTGGGTGAGGGCGCTGGCGGCGGTGAGGTGGCGCACTCCGATTGGTTGGAGTGAGGTGGCTGAGGGCGGCGGACATGTCCGGCCGGTGGTGGGAAGTTTGTCCGTCGGCGCGAGGAGCGGGGCTAGGGTTTCATGTGCGCGAGAATTTTGGAGGGAGACACATATTTATAGGTAGAGGGAGCTAGGAGAGTCCAAATGAGGTGCGGTTTTCGGCCACGCGATCGTGATCGAACGACCGAGATGATGGAACAGGTTTAGGTGGGTTTTGGGCCACTTTGGAAGGGTGTTGGGCTGCAACACACACGAGGCCTTTTCGGTCCCTCGGTTAACCGTTGGCGCATCAAACGAAGTCCAAATGGTACGAAACTTGACAGGCGGTCTACCGGTAGTAAACCACGGCCGCTTGGCAAGTCTCGGTCCAATCCAGAAATGTTTAACCCCCACACATGAGAAGAAGGTAGAAATGACCACCGGAGGAGAACGGAGCGCTGGAATGCAAAACGGACAACAGGGAAAATGCTCGGATGCATGGGACGAACACGTATGCAAATGAAATGCACATGATGACATGATATGCAATGCATGACACGCAAGCAATGACAACGCAACAACAGAAATAACTGGACGACACCTGGCACATCGGTCTCGGGGCGTTACAACACTCCACCACTACGAGAGGATCTCATCCCGAGATCTAGAATGGCACCGGAGGGACAACGGAAGAGATAAAAGAAGAGGTAAAACAAATTGCTTCTTTGACAAACGAGTAAACCAAAGAACCTTGAAAAGGTTAAGCCATATCGAGAAAAAGAATAACGGAGATGACAAATTTGAAAACACTCCGTTAGAAAAGAGGGACAAGGAACATTGCGAAAAAACCTTGAGGTTGAAGGGCAAGATGTATATTGAAACCACTCCAGTTAAAACAAGATAGAGAAGGATTAAGAATGATATAATTTGAGCAGCACTCCGTCTGAGAAGGGAGGCAAAACTTGGCAGAATGGGAAAAATTCGAAAAGCAGGGACGATACTCTGGTTAAAAGGATAAGGAAGAAAAGAACACGATCCTGACAAAACAAGAAGATGGGTTGCAGAGAGAAACATCACAATGCCTCCGGAACAAAAGAGTAGAGTAAAGATAATTGAGACAAACGAATGTAGAAGACAATGCCAACTTCTGCTACAAAAGAGCCTGAAAAGGCATCTTTAGTAGAAGGGTTGAACGGAGTTGTTGGAAAACCAACAACGAAAAGAATACGCTTGATATGGTCTTATGGAGTACATCTCAAATTATGAGGTGACAACCTTCCACTCACGGGAAGAAGAATTGGATTGATAAGAACAAGGAGACGAGAAGGCTATATCGCATCGGAAAGGATAAATGAAGAACTTGGGTCATTTATAGCACCATAACTAGCAACAATCCTTAGGGAAGGCTATAGGTGAAACATGACACAAGATAACTCCAACGAAGAGATTGGTGGGTTTAAAATACCTCATTCTTAACAACATGTGAATCATGAAAACATGAACTCAAATTATCAAGAATGATGTAAAACCACCTCCAATGATACGGTAGAAAGAATTGCACTCCGGATAGCAAGATGAAGAATGCTTGAGTTCCTCTGAAAAGAATCTCAATGAACGCTAGGAGAAGGAATATAAATCCTTGATGACCCACCATGTAGAGCCTCCCTGAAGAACTCCGGTAACAAAAGGATGATCAAACGGAAGGAAAAAGAAGTTGAAAACACAAGGTGAATCCTTGTAAAGATTTAGATGAATCTCCTTGATTACATAATTGCGAGAGCTTGGAACTCCGGGGAAGAAAAGATAAGATGAACAATTGAGATCAAGAATCTTGATGAACCTCCGTAAGAATTGAAAATGAACAAAGAGAAGATAAAGAAACACCGGGAAGAATTAAGCAAATGAACGAAGACGCTTGAGAGAATTTAGATACATGAGAGCGAAGAGATCACGAGCTGATTAGAGATCACTTGATGCACCGGTAAAATTGGAGAATGATAACTGAAAGCTGAGAATGAATAATCCCAAAATAATGGCCTTCGGAGAATCAAACTGAAAAGACTCCTGAATTTGCACCAAATGGATAAAAGAATTCTCACGATCAAAACAATTATGAGAGGATGGCCTCGAACTAGAACCATGAATCTCTGAGAGAGCGAATAAGATATGGAGGAAAAACTCTTCTTCGGTCATCAAAATTTGAGAATTACGACGAGAAACACCACCAAGAATTATTTAGACACTCCGGAATGAAGAATGGAAAGGTTGAGCCAACGATGAAAAGAATTTGACAGATCTTGGAGAAAACATTTGACTGATGATAAATCATTCTTACATCAAACTTTAGAAAAGAATTTGAGAAGCTCCGAAAAAATTAGAAGAGTCAGGTAAGATCCTGGAAAAAGACATGTGGGTTAGGGCCCACTCAAAAGATATATCGTAGAACTATTGCTAGAAACTGAAATTGCACGGTTGAATTAAATGGCTAGAACGAGATAACAACCTCGAAAGAGCTTGAACGAATGTAGAGTGGAAACACGAATCTTGGAGATATCTTCAGCACTCCGGAACAAAAGAATAGCGAGTGGTGAATGATTAAGAATTGCACCGGCATGAGAAAGCATTGAAACGAGAAAAGGGATATGATCAACACCAAATCTTAATTTGAATCCACCGGAGAAGAAAACGAGTGAAAAGTGACGAACTTGATGCTTCGTTAGAATCTTCCTGACAATCACCGGATAAGAATATTGAAAGAAAACAAAGAAGAGACTTCACATCAATAAGATGGATACTTGATTAAGAAATTTGAGTCCTTGAAGAAACAAAGGGTGGGTGGGCGGAAAAAACAAAGGCAACTTGGAGACGGGTGAAACGAACACCGTTGAGAAGAAGTGATAATTGATCTTGAGGAAATTGAAATGATCGGATCCACTTGAAGAGAAACACGCCGGTTGGAAAGGATTGACATGACACTCTTGATTATCATGAAGGATTTGTATTCACATCGGAGTATGAGAGCACCGTTTAGGAAAGGTATGGAATCAACACTTGACTTCGAAGCAACTCGAATACCACAACTCAAAAACAAAACAAGGATTGGCTTGCAGAATAAGCCGAAACAAACATATGATAGAGATTTCATCCGAAGTTTACGTGGTGGGGCCTACACGGGCTCGATCGTACAGCACCATCATGTACAAGGCAGTGCACATGACATACGAAGCGTCCCCGAGTCGGCATAGCGAAGGACTCTTTGAGACACAACGAGACCACTGTAAAACCGACCGTGAATAGGCGGACCACTAGACGTCGAACCCCAATTTCATATCATGTATCCATCCGAAAGATAACCTAAGAGCTACTTGAATTCCCACTTAAAAACTCCCGAAATTTTTTGATTATGAAATCAGGTGTTGGGGATACAGGGGAAGCATAATATCTCACCCAAACTAACAAATCCTACATCCAGCTGTATCCATCCTTCAACACATAACCAGGAAACCTTCGGAAATCATCTACCTCAACCTTCGAAAAGCATCCGTTATACAAGTTATGGCGATACTCCCGAACTCCCGCCCCAGTACTGGGTGGCGTCGAGGTTATCTCACCAACGAACTGCATAAAAGAGATTTTCGATGTCGGCGTACTAAACTCAGGTATTCCAGAACTACAACGATAAAATTATGATGACAACACCTTAGAGCTCAACTCCCTGGGACACTTCCACAAAACCCCTGACAAGAGGCACCAAGACAATGTTCTCGTCACAAAACCATCAGAACGATTCCAAGATACCCGCGTGATCCAAAATTTTTTTTAGTGAAATTTGAGAAGAGAAGAGTTAAAACTCTACGTCAGGATGCCTTACCAGAGCGATGAGGAGACTGGGAAGTAAAAGAATTCCTAAACTCTCCGATATATAATTCCTAAATGACTCAAAAAAAATTTCTACACACAACTCGACTGCTAAAAACGATCAAGCAATGGGGCTCCTAAGGTCGGGGAAGGCTTTGATACCAACTTGTAACACCCTCGATGCGGCTATATCTCCCACGTGTCGAAGCACGACTTAGAGGCATAACCGCATTGAAAGCAATGTCGCAAGTGAGGTAATCTTCGCAAACAACCCATGTAATACAATAGGGGAAAAGATACATAGTTGTCTTACAATCGCCACTTCACGCAATTACATGAATAAAGCATTACATCATCCAGATACAATCAAGGTCCGACTACGGAACCAAAATAAAAGAAGAACACCAAAAGCGACACGGTCCCCAATCGACCCCAACTGGGCTCCACTACTGATCAACTAGAATGAAACAACATAAAGGACACGATCCTCATAGAGCTCCTCCTTGAGCTTGGTTGCGTCATCTTCTCGGTCTCATCGGCACCTGCAAACTGGTTTTGGAAGTATCTGCGAGCCACGGGGACTCAGCAATCTCACACCCTCGCGATCAAGACTATTTAAGTTTATGGGTAAGGTAAAGGTATGAGGTGGAGCTGCAGCAAGCGACTAGCATATATGGTGGCTAACATACGCAAATGAGAGCGAGAAGAGAAAGCAAAGCACGGTCGATAAAAGTATGATCAAGAAGTGATCCTAGAGCAACCTACATCAAACATAACTCCAACACCGTGTTCACTTCCCGGACTCCGCCGGAAAGAGACCATCACGGTTACACATGCGGTTGATTCATTTTAATTAAGTTAAGGTTCAAGTTATCTACAACCGGACATTAACAAATTCCCACCTGCCCATAATCGCGGGCACGGCTTTCGAAAGTTCAAATCCCTGCAGGGGTGTCCCAACTTAGCCCATGACAAGCTCTCACGGTCAACGAAGGAATAGACCTCCTCCCGAGACATTCTGATCAAACTCGGTATCCCGGTTCTACAAGACATTTCGACAGGGTAAAACTAAACCAGCAACACCGCCCGAATGTGCCGACAAATCCCGATAGGAGCTGCACATATCTCTTTCTCAGGGCACACCGGATTGTCTAAACTTCCGGTAGGTCAGCCCAGAGTTGCCCCTGGTGGCCACCGGCGGCTGACAAGTTGGACCAACAATCAGAGGAGCACTGGCCCTGGGGTTTAAAATAATGATGACCCTTGGGCGCGCGACCCCCAAGGGAAAAGAAAAGGCTAGGCGGCGAATGGTAAAACCAATGTTGGGCATTGCTGGAAGAGTTTTATTCAAGGCGAACTGTCAAGGGGTTCCCATTATTACCCAACCACGTAAAGGACGCAAAATTCGGGAATATAACACCGATATGACGGAGACTAGGGCGGCAAGAGTGGAACAAAACACCAGGCATAAGGCCGAGCCTTCCACCCTTTACCAAGTATATAGATGCATTAATTAAATAAGATATAATGTGATATCCCAACAAGTAAACATGTTCCAACAAGGAACAACATCTCCATGTTCCAACAAGGAACAAACTTCAATCTTCACCTGCAACTAACAACGCTATAAGAGGGGTGAGCAAAGCGGTAACATAGCCAATCAACGGTTTGCTAGGACAAGGTGGATTAGAGGCTTGGTTCAACAATATGGGAGGCATGATGAGCAAGTGGTAGGTATCGCAGCATAGGCATAGCAAAAGAGCGAGCAACTAATCAAGCAAAGATAGAAGTGATTCCGAGGGTATGATCATCTTGCCTGAGATCCCGCAAGGAAGAAGAACGAGTCCATGAAGAAGACAAACGGACGTAGACGAACGGGTCCTCACAAACGCGACGTTACCGGAACCAACCCGAAGAAGCAAACACCGGAAAGAAGCACACAACATAGTAAACAACCAACACATGAACATGGTATGATATGCGGAATGCGGTATGCGATGCATATGCATGATTTGACAAGGAATGAAAGAACCTGGCCTCAACTTGGAAATTCAACTGTGCCACTGGAAAGATGAAATGAGTCGCTTGAAAAAGATATAAAGATCACCGGAAACGGAGTTACGGTTTGGAAATGGCAAGCAATTCAAATATGACACAGGTCTGCGATTTACAACAAGTAGCCAACTAAATGCAACAAGATGAACATGCTACAGCACTCAAACATGGCAACAAAATACATGGCAGGGATCCATTCATGATGCTTAACAAAATATGAACACTGAGCTACGGCCAATTCATCAACTAACAGGTTCAAACAAGCATGGAAAAAATGCAAACGGTAAACAGATTTCAGACTTGGTGAAATTAACACAAGCCTGGAATTTCAGATCAGATAGCAGTCTTTGGAGCCACAAAACTATATGCTACAGGACCTGAACATGGCAAAGTAAAGCATGGAATGGGGCTACTAAAAGAGCTTTACAAAAGTCCCTTAGTGACCTTGAGCCAAAAGGGATCAGAAAATACAATTGCAAGCATGTGAACATGGAAAAAATCAGTTCTCAGACTTTGTGAAAACTGGGACATGCTGAAACAGATATCAAGTAGACATGTTTACGAGCTCGATGCACTCACTACAGAGCATGTCATGATAATCCTAGCATACACCCATCAAAAATACACAAAATACAAGCTAGACATGGCAAGAACAATAACATAGCATGCAAGGATCAACTACAACATCATCGGCAAAATCACTAACAAGTAGATAATCTGCCCAGATTCACGAAATGACAAAAGTAGAGCTCGATTGACTCAGTCTAGGGTGCTCCATAATTGCAAACAAAGACATGGATGTATAGAGCACTACAAGATTAACAAAACATCCTTACTGATCATCCTCAAAAGAGGCACGGATCACTAGGAAACAACATGAACATATGGCCATATGAGATAAACAGATCAAGGACTTAGTGGAAATGCTAAGTATCTGAAATCAGCATTACCAAGTGCTAGTCACCACACACATCACAAAAATACATGGGTTGCACCTCTGGAAAGATGGCAAAACCCTTAACAAAACATATGTAGAGATCATAGGCATAACATGCACACATTAATCATGGCAAAAATGACAAATAGCTATATGGAGCAGCAGATCTGACAATTATCTCAAGTAACACTCTTCCAACAGCATTTCGGGCATCAAGATGAACTCAAATGAAAATGATGCAATGAGATGAAATGATGTACTCTCTAAGACGAACATTTTGATATGCTATATGCATGAATCGGGCTACGGATGCAAAGTTACGATGCGATGAACATGAGCAAATGATTAGGGTTTGGAGGGGAAAAGTCAACCGAGGGGGAGTTTCCATAGCGACGGCGCGAGGAGAGAGAGGAGGCGGGGCGCGGTGACGTGTCGCGCGCTGAGTGGGTGAGGGCACTGGCGGCGGTGAGGTGGCGCACTCCGATTGGTCGGGGTGAGGTGGCTAAGGGCGGCGGACATGTCCGGCCGGTGGTGGAAGTTTGTCCGTCAGCGCGAAGAGTGGGGCTAGGGTTTCATCTGCGCGAGAATTTCGGAGGGAGACACATATTTATAGGTAGAGGGAGCTAGGAGAGTCCAAATGAGGTGCGGGTTTCGGCCACGCGATCGTGATCGAACGACTGAGATGATGGAACAGGTTTAGGTGGGTTTTGGGCCACTTTGGAAGGGTGTTGGGCTGCAACACACACGAGGCCTTTTCGGTCCCTCGGTTAACCGTTGGCGCATCAAACGAAGTCCAAATGGTACGAAACTTGACAGGAGGTCTACCGGTAGTAAACCACGGCCGCTTGGCAAGTCTCGGTCCAATCCGTAAATGTTTAACCCCCACACATGAGAAGAAGGTAGAAATGACCACCGGAGGAGAACGGAGCACCGGAATGCAAAACGAACAACGGGGAAAATGCTCGGATGCATGAGACGAACACGTATGCAAATGAAATGCACATGATGACATGATATGCAATGCATGACACGCAAGCAATGACAACGCAACAACAGCGAATAACTGGACTACACCTGGCACATCGGTCTCGGGGCGTTACACCGGTCCCCAGGGACGTCTATCTCAAGAGTATGAGCACATGATGTTGGAACATTATTGCATTATTAATTGGTTAAATATCATGATATTGTTTGTCATTATGATTATGCATGTTGTGAGTTTGCAAGTACATTCAATGTACTAACCTGGCGTGTCATGCCATATTTCAGGGAAGTCGCGTTGGAAAGGAGCGCTGCTCGAGTCTAGATCATGTCCACATCGGTGTCCCTGTGCTATGGAGTTTCCGCTACGACGTTGTTCCGCTGCCGGATAGTTGTATGATCGAGACCCATTTATGTCCACTAAATAATTTACATATTGTTCAGCCGCACCGTGCATGCTGCTCGGCCTCGACATCTGTTGTAATATAAACTCTGATCCGCTAGCATAAATAAAGCGACTGTTTTTCTGTACCAAGATGTTGTGTGTTGCCAGAAGACATGGTCTTTGGGCTGGCAATGCAGGGTAAACCGGCCGCTCTGAGCCGGGGTGCCACAACGCTTGGTATCAGAGTCGTGCTGACTGTAGGCGACGCTAGACTACGACATGTTAACTGGACGTTAGATACGAGTTTAAGTTGAGTGTCGGTATCTATTGTAGCTGGTTGTTGCATTGCATGCACTTGATTTATATTTTAATGCTAACCTGCTAATGGTTGTAAGTGTAGATGGCTCCAGTGCCGTATCCGTGCCAGTTGAAGCTGATGCCATACATGTCACCGCACCTCCTTCGCAACGTGTGGCGTCGGCTGTACCCCCTCGGAGACGATCCAGTCCATCGTGTATGAGTATCACGCAGTGGTTACTCTGCGCACTAGTTCCGATTCCGGCTCTTACACTCGTACTTCTAGGAGTGGTTACGCCTCTACCGCTTCTCAGGCTGTCCAGTTTGCTGCATTCGAGGTCCTTGTCGAGCTTCGCTACAACGAGGTCCGAATGCAAAACCACCCAGGTTTCTTTTACTACCCTTCTCTGCACGACAATGGTCGTGTCCGTTTCTAGATCATTGATCTGGAGTCTGATAGTGTTGCTAGCCACCTTGCTCGTTATGTCACTACTAGCTATTTATTGATCCACGAGCTGGCTCGAGAGCTGACTCGTGCCCGTACTGCTTTAGCCGCTGCTTTGGTCACTACTAGATCTGCCACTAGTCCATCTTCTCTAGGATTTACTCCTTATATTCCAGCTCGTTCTAGTTCCCCTGTTTCACCGGTTACTCCCCCGAGTAGCTCAGTCACCTCGACGGTGAACCCTCTCAGTACTCCTGCCGAGTGGGTTTCACTTATCACTACTCCTGTAGCCCCGATGCTTCATCCTACCCCTGCCCCTGAGGGAGAGCCCTCGAGGCAGCGTCTCGTGTTATCTTTAACACGGAGGTTTCCGTGAACCTCATCAGCTTAGGATCCGAGTCTGCTTCAGGGGAGGACACCGCAGCACCACCAGAGCAGTAGTACCTCGGAGTATTCGCAGTCGTCTGGATAATGTACGGAGGTAGCCATATGAGTCATGATGTTTCGTTGCATGTATGAGAGTAGTTGAACATGTTATGTTGTTTATCTTTCATGTATGAGTCTATGTATAATTACGTTGGGACTTTATTCGCCATATTTTCTTCGCTCTTTTGTTTTATTCTGGGATTTGTCGCTGGCTTTCCCCCAAATTTATTCTTGGATGTTTCTCATCTCGATTGCGTTGTCTTTGGAAAAATTCACAATAGGATGACGTGGGGAGGCAGTAGTAGCAACGTTCGTGAGGGAACTCCTGTTCGTCGTTCCACACGACAGGCAGGACATTCACCCGAGCCGTACATTCCGCCACCGCCTCCACCGCCAAATCCGCCCTCCACCGAGCAAATTCTGCGTATGTTTCAGGAAAGAAGGAACAATGATCTGCTTGAAATGTTAAGAAGTGTGCAAGCTATGGTTGGGTAGAATGGAAATCAGAACAGTCATTACTCAAACTATCAGATTTCCATAGGACCAAGCCACCCAGTTTCAGTCAGATTGTTGACCCATTGGATGCAGACGATTGGTTGCGTACCATTGAGAAAAAGCTTGAGATTGCTCGTACTGAATAAAATGATAAAGTTCCATTTGCAACTCATTACCCTGAAAGCGCTGCTGCCATATGGTGGGAAAATGCAAAAGCCATGTGGCTTGCTGATGAAGAAATCACCTGGGAAAAATTTAAGGATCAATTTTGGAAATATCATATCCCTACTGGAGTTATAAAGGTTAAGCAGTTTGTGGGGGAATATTTGCAAAAATTCAATCATCTGGCCCGTTACTCCCTTTATGACGTGGCCACCGAAGAAAGAAAGATTGACAAATTTCTTGGAGGCTTAAATCCGCAACTCCGGTACCCTCTCAGTATGTTTGATTTCCCATATTTCCAAACTCTGGTAAACAAGGCTTTCATTGCTGAACGGGAGCACAAGCTTATATCAGATAATAGGCCTGGCAACAACGACAACAAGCTTAAGTTTGAGCCAAAGAAGGATGAGCAACCAGTGCAAAAGGCTCGTACCTCGCAGTAGACTCAGGTGGAAAACAAGCCAAATTGGCAACAGAATGTTAACAAGACCACCACTCAAGTCAGGAATATCGTGACCAACCCCATGCATGAGGAGCGTCAGCGCAATAATTCTTGCTTCAGTTGTGGGCAGAACAGACATTATGCCAAACAGTGCCCCAAGAACAACAAGGCGAATGCCTCATTCAGGCCACAAATCAACTTTATAGAGTCATGCCCGACCCAGAAAAACATTATTGGGCACGTGCATCATCTCTTAGCCGATGAAGCACAAGAGAACCCCGAAATCGTCATTGGTATATTTTCTGTAAATGACATACGTGCTGTAATTTTATTTGAATCTGGGGCTCCCGGTTCTTTTATTTCTCGGAGTTTTGCTGCCCAAAACAAATTTCCTTGTACACTTTTGGGCAAAAATATGCCGGTACAAACCCCGGGATCTCTAATCAAGAGCAACCTGGTCTGCCGTGAGCTGGAAATCAGTATCAACAGAGTCTACTTTCCAACCTCTCTAATAACTATTGAGTCTGAAAAGTTGGATATTATATTGGGTATGAATTGGTTGACCCAATATCAAGTTTGCATAAATTGCGCAACACGAGAAGTCACTTTGACCAGTCCAAATGGGCAGACTACCAAATTCTATGCTCGGAAGAATATACCCAAACAAGAATTGGTTTTCACCGTTGTGGCTGAGTTGGAATTAATTCCTGTGGTCAGCGAGTACCCTGATGTATTTCCAGAAGAACTGCCAGGCATGCCACCAGATCGAGAGCTGGAATTTGCAATAGAGATTGTGCCTGGAACTGCACCGCTATACAAGAAGTATTACCGGATGCCCTCATAAGAATTAGTGAAGCTAAAGAAATAGCTTGATGAATTGCTCCAGAAAGGATATATTTGTCCCAGCACTTCACTGTGGGGATCACCCGCTATTTTCATGGACAAAAAGGATGGCAGCCTCCGCGTGTGCGTGGATTACCCCCGGCTGAATGAGGTCACCATCAAAAATAAATATCTGCTGCCAAGGATTGATGAATTGTTTGATCAGCTCAGTGGGGCTAAGGTATTCTCTAAGATCGATTTATGGACCGGATATCATCAGCTCAAAATTAAAAAGGAAGATATTCCTAAGACCGCATTCACTACTCGGTACGGTCTTTATGAATATATAGTGATGTCCTTTGGTCTCACCAATGCCCCTGCTTTCTTCATGCATATGATGAACAAAGTATTCATGGACTTCCTCGACAAATTCGTGGTAGTCTTCATTGATGAAATCCTCATTTACTCCAAGGGTGAAGGCGAGCACAAGGATCACCTCCGAGCAGTGCTACGACGACTACGCGACCATCGGCTTTATGCCAAATTCAGTAAATGTGAGTTTTGGCTCAAGCAAGTTGGGTTTCTCGGACATGTACTATCCGCCACAGGTATATCCGTGGACCGAAGAAAGGTAAAGGATGTGCTTGATTGGTTGCCGCCCACGACCATGACGCAGATCCGGAGTTTTCTCGGATTAGCTGGATATTACCATCATTTCATTGAAGGGTTTTCCAAGATTGCTAAACCCATGACAGAGCTGCTCAAAAAGGATAAGAAGTTTGAATGGTCGGAGGACTGTGAGAAAAGTTTCAATGAGCTAAAGATACGGCTGACAACCGCACATGTATTGACTCTCCCAGACATTTATCGCATCTTGGATGTGTATTGTGACACCTCCAGGCAAGGCCTCAGTTGCGTACTTATGCAAGACGACAAGGTAGTAGCATATGCATCACGACAGCTACGACCCCACGATGGAAATTATCCTACTCATGATTTGGAATTGGCTGCGGTGGTTCATGCGTTAAAAATTTGGAGACACTACCTTATTGGAAAAAGGTGCAAAAAATTTACCGATCACAAAAGTCTTAAGTACATATTTACTCAGCCAGATTTAAATCTCCATCAACGAAGATGGCTAGAGTTGGTCAAGGATTATGATCTTGGAATAAATTATCACCCGGGTAAGGCCAATGTGGTTGCCGATGCACTCAGTCAAAATCCTGTCAGCTTAAATGTCATATGGAAATCCTTGCCTCTCAAACTCCAATAGGAGATTGCTCAGCTCAACCTAGTCATAGTGGATGCTGGCCTCGTAATATTTTGGAAGTTACCCCACACTTGAGGAAGAGATCCGCAAGGCCCAGCCAGCTGACATCAAGCTGCAAAAACGTGCCAAGAGCCCGATGGTAGGGCGGAACCCAAATTTCTCCAAGGACAAATTCGCTACCCTCCGATTCTGTGGACGGATTTTGTGTACCCAATCAGCCGGACTTAAAGAAGAAAATCCTGTCGGAAGCACACTAATCCTCATATTCCATTCACCCGGGAGGTACAAAAATGTATGAGGACCTTAGACAAATATCCTGGTGGGATGGAATGAACAAAGACATTGCCTATTTTGTGGTCTGTTGCAACATATGCAAGAAGGTGAAGGCAGAGCATCAGAAACCAGCCGGACTCCTCCAACCGATGCCGGTTTCGCAATGGAAATGGGATGACGTTTGTATGGATTTCATTATGGGATTGCCTAAGATACAGCGAGGAAATGATGCAATTTTGGTCATAGTGGACACCTTAACCAAGGTTGCTCACTTCATTCCGATCAACACCAGATATCGAGAAGATCAATTTGCACAGCTGTATGTATCCAGAATCGTCAGTCTGCATGGAGTACCCCGAACCATCACTTCCGACCGAGGTTCCCTATTTACCTCCGCTTTTTGGTCCCGTCTCCATCAAGCCTTGGGGACAGCTGTGAAATATAGTACTACTTATCATCCTCAGACCGATGGACAGACAGAGCGGGTAAATCAAATACTTGAAGATATGTTGCGAGCATGTGCTTTAGCCCAAGGACCTAAATGGGAAGGTTGCTTGCCATATGCTGAGTTTTCTTACAACAAGAGCTTCCAGACCAGTCTAAAGATGTCACCGTATGAAGCTCTGTATGGCCGTAAGTGCCACACTCCTTTAAATTGGCCTCAAACTAGAGATAGCCATATCTTCGGAACAGATCTCACGATGGAAGTTGAGAAACAAGTTAAGGAAATCAGGGACAGATTGCAATTGGCCAAATCTCGACAGAAAAGTTATTATGATGCAAAGCACCGATAGATCAAGTTTGAACCCAGAGAACACGTATACCTCCGAGTCACTCCTATGAAAGGTGTCAAGAGATTCCAGACCCGTGGAAAGTTGGCACCCAGGTTTATTGCTCCATTCCCGGTTATGTCCCGAGTGGGTACTGTTGCATATCAGTTGGAACTACCCGCTAAATTGGCAGACGTGCATAGCGTGTTTCATGTTTCACAATTAAGACGCTACATATCTCTGCCTAAGAAAAGGACTGCTATGGTTGAGGTAGAATTGGCAAATGATTTGACCTATGAAGAAAGACCATTTAGAATTTTGAATCATATGGAAAGGGTCACTCGTAGTAAAGTAAGAAGATTTTACAAAGTTCAGATGGAGCATCACACAGAGTCAAAATCAACTTGGGAGCGGGAAGAATTCCTAAGGGCTCATTATCCAGAGTGTTTTTCCCAAGCAACTGAATCTCGAGAACGAGATTCATTCTAACTGGGGGAGATTTGTGACGGCCTGATTTTTGCCCTCTCTTTTTTTCCTGATTTTCATTTGGATTTATTTTGAAAGTTGGGGTTTTTGAATCTTTTCATATGGACTTAGACACTTGGGTATCCTTGGCTTTCACCCAAGTCCATCATTCCCCTCTCTAATCGTCATTCAACTTCTGATCCATCTCAAAATCATCTTGGGAGTATTTTTCTTAAATGAAAAATTTTCATTTTTCTTCTCTAAAACCCTAGCTAGTTCAATGAGCTCCAAAGTAACCCTCATTTTTCTTGCCCACAAAAATCTGAGAAAATTCCCAAATATTCTTTGAATCCCAAGGCACCTTCCTGAGCAAAAATATTTCATCACTTTTTGAAATATTTTTCCTACAGAAAATATTTTCTATTCTGGACAGAAATGGTGGTTTGTACAGCAACTACCATTTTACTTGCTCCCTTGTGCCTGAATTTTCTTGCGCATCATCACCTTAGTATATTATGGCTAGCGTCCAAAGTACAGCTCCCAACTCCCAGCCATTTGACCTCAGTAACATCTCAAAGTTACTGACCAGAAACTTACCTGGCGTGTAAAATCTTCTCTAGTACCTATGGAGCCAAACCAAAGTGTGGTAACATTCAAAACTACCACGAACAACATGCCAGACATGAAGTTTGGGCTTAGATCGGCATGAGGTCAGAGTTCACGCAGTGATCGCGTTCGTCGAGGCGGGCTGGCATGCGGCCGACGCACTCTGCGACGCGCCCGAGCCTTTGTTGATCGCGTGCTCGCTTCCCCACCTGCCTAAGCATGCCAAACTTCGCCACCATCCTCATCTCAACGCCATTAACTTCCCCCTGGTGCTCGCCGACGCCGGAGCTCGCCGCAGCGAGCACGAGAATGGTCCGGCCAACCCAACAGTGCGGTGCGCACTGTGCTCGTCGCCTTCTCCTTGTTCCTGTGCTCGTCCCTGTTCGCCAATAGTCGCTGCGTGAGCTGCCTCGCCTTCTACCCCTCTCACTGACGCCGCTCGTCGCCAGGCGCCGTGGACAGGTGTTCATCGGCGGAGCCCGAAACCCCCCTCTTCGTTCGCCTATAAATGGAGCCGCCCCAGCCTCCTCGAGCAGCATCCACCACTCCTACACACCCCACAAGCGCGTAGGAAACTGTAGCCCGGCCGGGCAGGCCACGAGCTGCCGTCCTCGAGCTCGAGCTCGCCGGTGATCCCCTCTGGTCGCTGCAGTAGCTCCAGCCCCTCCCAGGCCAGGGCGATCCTTCCAGGGCCTCTTAGTCTCTCCGGTGAAGCCATCCCGTCCCACTGGAGCCCCTGAAGTTGCCCCTGCTCGCGGTCTTCCTCATCTCCAGCAACCACCACCCTCTGCCTCCGCTTGTGAGGTTGATTCCGATGCCGTCCGACCGCCCCTAGCTACGCTACGGGTATGGGCAGGTGCGCCTACATCCCTTCTCTCGATCCCTCCCTCTTGTTTTGGCCAAGGAGCCGTTGTCGCCGGCGAGAGCTCCGGCGAAGCCGTGACCCCCTCTGTTTCCTTCTCCCGTCCTTCTCACCTCACTAGCGGGGCCCGCTAGTCAGCCACTCTGTACGCGCGCGAAGCGGTACGAGTGGTGGCACCCTGAGGCTTTACGCCTTCGACGTCACCCCCCTAGTCTGTTTATGTAAATTCAAATTCAATTCAATTCCAGAGAGCTTCAAACAGCTATAACTATTTAACCATAAGTCCAAATGAATTGATTCTTTTTGCATTATGTTCTTTGCCAAGAAATCTAGCAACTCATCAAAAATGAGATTTTTCTGAGCTGTCTAGAATTTCTGGTGATTTTCCGAAGAGTTCTTAATATTTTCTTCTTGTGTTTAAAATTATTTTCAGAGGGTGAGGCTTCTCTTGAGGATCACCAGAAGGCTTGTGAACCTCATCTGCACTAAGGCAAGCCACAGCAACATTTTAATGGTGCCATTTCAATATTGATTATTTTCTTACTTGAATGAAATGATTAATCCCTGCATTTATATAACTAATATGTTATTTATATTCTATTAAGTGTGTGTTAGCATTATGCTTGATTTACAGAACCTTGAAACTTGCTTAGTTGGTAAAGAAGCTAAGCTCTAATTATGGTAATGATAAAATGATTTGTTATGCATATGAGTAATTGCTTAAAGTTATTTTCTTGCATAAATAAAATAGAGAAATTTGCTACAAAATATCCTGTAAAGTGCTTGTTTAGCCATTTTACTTAAGTTACAGAATTTTTGAACCTAACTTGGTTGGCAAAGAGAATAGGATTTGCTTGTGGTGATAGTAAAATCTTTGCTATGCATATGAGAAATTAATCGAAGTTATTTTCTTGCATGAGAAAATGATAATACTTGCTGCAAAATATATTGTTAAAGTGAGAGTTACCCTGACCAGGAAAGTAATATAAGTTGTTGATGCTTATGCGTAGTGTGAATATGGTTGACATCAGTCATTTTCGTTAATATGTGATGAATGTGTAGTATTGCATTACATGGCATGCTATGACACCGATCATCTTCATTTTAAGTTGAACCTGAATATAACTCAACTTGAATATGTCATTGACTGGGTCATGGTGCCGCTGAATCGATATTTTCCCAGTGCAACCACATTTGCCTTTGTGGGAAGGCCTTGATTCGCTCCATTGACATGCCTCTGGTCGGTGCCTCCAACTAGGGAAGGTTATGGGCATGCTTACCCTGGCCCAGTAAGAATGCATAACCTTGTGTGCCCGTTGTTGAGATTATGGTACTGGGTCCCCGAGTGGGATCGTTTTGGCCACGACGGTGGTCGTTGTGTCTTTGGTAGACACGGGGCCACCCAGGACTAGCCCAATGGGGATTGGGTCGGAGTGGCCGGGAGAGTGTCATGGCAATGGAAGGGTTTTGTCGGAATGCTGTTGTACCACCCGAATGGGAGTGTGAAGCCATGGGTTCCGTGGTGTGGGTACAGTGTGCTACGTCTGCAAAGTGTATAATCTATCAATAGCCGAGTCCACAGTCACAGACACCTTGTAGTAGGTCCCACCATGAGTCCATGTTTAATAAACCTGCACACTAAGTTATGAAATTTGCACTGATGATGATGGCGGAAAGGCCCTCGAGATGTTCGAGACCCAATATGGGTCGTGGTTGTGATCGCCGTAAGGATCACGAGTTAACCTAGTAAAGACGATGATGGTGGTTTGGTTGTGATCGCTGTAAGGATCACGAGTTACTCTGGTCAAGACCACGATGGTGGTTTGCTTGTGATCGCCGTAAGGATCACGAGTTACTCTGGTTAAGACCATGATGGTGGTTTGTTTGTGATCCGAGAACGATCAAGGTTGGTAAGTCAGTCCCGAGGGATGTCTATCCAAGAACATGAGCACAACATGTTGGAACATTATTGCATTATTAATTGGTTAAATATCATGATATTGTTTGTCATTATGATTATGATTGTTGTGAGCTTGCAAGTACATTCAATGTATTGACCTGGCGTGTCATGCCAGATTTCAGGAAAGTCGCGTTGGAAAGAAGCGCTGCTCGAGTCTAGATCGTGTCCACAGCGGTGTCCCGGTGCTATGGAGTTTCCGCTACGACGTTGTTCCGCTGCCGTGTAGTTGTATGATCGAGGCCCCTTTATGTCCACTAAATAATTTACATATTGTTCAGCCACATCGTTCGTGCTGCTCGGCCTCGACATCTATTGTAATATAAACTCTGATCCGCTAGCATAAATAAAGTGGTTGTTTTTCTGTACCAAGATGTTGTGTGTTGCCAGAAGACATGGTCTCTGGGCTGGCAATGCAGGGTAAACCGGTCGCTCTGAGCTGGGGTGCCAAAGTCATTTAGCGCAAAAAATCGGCAAATGCATGAAATATAACAAATGAAGTCATAAAGGGTTGAAAATTGATGATGTGGCTTTGAATGGTGCATTTTCAACACTCAAAAAGTCTGGAGTTCAAATAAGTTCAAAAAAATGAAATCCCTTTGCAACAGATGAGTTTTTGCCCGAAACCCTGATACTTCGAAAACATTGCCCGTTTTGTACATGAAGTGCATCTAGTTTTTGCCGTAACCCTCTCAACTTTTTAGCACATGTTATCTGGGTGAAATCATGATACCATGCCAACTTTCAACCTTTTCTGAGTTAATCTGTAGTGCTTTTCAATTTTAGGGTCATTTAGCTCAAAAAAATTCAATAAACTGTGAAAAATAACAAATGAAGTTAGAAACGGTTGAAAATTGATGATGTGGCTTTGAATGGTGCATTTTGAACACACAAATAGTCTGGAGTACAAATAAGTTCAAAAAAATGAAATCCCTTTGTAACAGATGAGTTTTCGGCTGAAACCCTGATACTTTGAAAAAGATTGTCCGTTTTGTACACGAAGTGCATCTAGTTTTTGTCGTAACCCTCTCAACTTTTATGCACATGCTACGTGGGTGAAATGATGATACCATGCCAACTTTCAACCTTTTCAGAGTTCATTTGAAATGCTTTTGAATTTCAAGGTCATTTATAACAAAAAATCGGTAAATGCATGAAAAATAACAAATGAAGTCACAAAGGGTTCAAAATTGATGGTGTGGCATTTTGAACACACAGAAAGTCTGTCTTTCAAATAAGTTCAAGAAAATGAAATCACTTTGTAACAGATGAGTTTCCATATGAAACCCTTATACTTCGAAAGAGATTGTCCGTTTTGTACAGGAAGTGCATCTAGTATTTGTCGTAACCCTCTCAACTTTTATGCACATGCTATGTGGGTGAAATGATGATAGCATGCCAACTGTGAACATTTTCATAGTTCTTTTGAAATGCTTTTGAATTTCAGGGTCTTATAGCTCAAAAATATCAGTAAATGCACGAAAAATAACAAATGAAGTCACAAAGGATTGAAAATAGATGGTGTGGCTTTGAATGGTGCATTTTGAACACACAAGAAGTCTGCAGTTCAAATAAGTTCAAGAAAATGAAATCCCTTTGTAACAGATGAGTTTTCGTCTGAAACCCTGATACTTAGAAAGAGATTGTCTGTGTTGTACATGAAGTGCATGCAGTTTTTGCCATAACCCTCTCAACTTTTATGAACATGCTATGTGGGTGAAATGTTGATACCATGCCAAGTTTCAACATTTTCAGAGTTCATTTGAAATGCTTTTGAATTTCAGGGTCATTTAGAGCAAAAGTCGGTAAATGCAAAAAAATAACAAATGAAGTCACAAAGGGTTTAAAATTGATGATATGGCTTTGAATGGTGCATTTTGAACACACAGAAAGTCTGGAGTTCAAATAAGTTCAAGAAAATGAAATCCCTTTGTAACAAATGAGTTTCCGTATGAAACCCTTATACTTCGAAAGAGATTGTCTGTTTTGTACACGAAGTGCATCTATTTTTGCCGTAACCCTCTCAACTTTTATGCACATGCTATGTGGGTTAAATGATGATACCATGCCAACTTTCAACCTTTTCAGAGTTCATTCGAAATGCTTCTGAATTTCAGGGACATTTAGAGCAAAAAATTGATAAATGCATGAAAAATAACATATGAAGTCACAAAGGGTTGAAAATTGATCATTTGGGTTTGAATGGTGCATTTTGAACACACAAAAAGTATGGAGTTCAAATAAGTTCAAACAAATGAAATCCCTTGGTAACAGATAAGTTTCGTCCGAAAATCTGATACTTCGAAAGAGATTGTACATTTTGTACACAAAGTGCATCCAATTTTACCCGTAACCCTCTCAACTTTTTAGCACATGCTATGTGGGTGAAATGATGATACCGTGCCAACTTTCAAACTTTTCAGAGTTCATTTGTAGTGCTTTTCCATTTCAGTGTCATTTAGCTCAAAAAAATCAGTAAATGCATAAATATAACAAATGAAGTCAGAAACGGTTTGAAAATTGATGATGTGGCTTTGAATGGTGCATTTTGAACACACATAAAGTCTGCAGTTCAAATAAGTTCAAGAAAATGAAATCCCTTTGTAACAGATGAGTGTCCGTATGAAACACTTATACTTCAAAAGAGATTGTCCGTTTTTTACACGAAGTGCATCTATTTTTTGCCGTAACCCTCTCAACTTTTATGCACAAGCTATATGGGTGAAATTATGATACCATGCCAACTTTCAACCTTTTCAGAGTTCATTTGAAATGCTTTTGAATTTCAGGGACATTTAGAGCAAAAAATTGATAAATGCATGAAAAATAACATATGAAGTCACAAAGGGTTGAAAATTGATGATTTGGCTTTGAATGGTGCATTTTGAACACACAAAAAGTATGGAGTTCAAATAAGTTCAAAAAAATGAAATCCCTTTGTAACAGATGAGTTTTGTCCAAAAATCTGATACTTCGAAAGAGATTGTACATTTTGTACACAAAGTGCATCCAATTTTTCCCGTAACCCTCTCAACTTTTTAGCACATGCTATGTGGGTGAAATGATGATACCATGTCAACTTCCAACCTTTTCAGAGTTGTGTTGAAATGCTTTTGAATTTCAGGGTCATTTAGAGCAAAAAATCGGTAAATGCATAAAAATAACAAATGAAGTCACAAAGGGTTTAAAATTCATGATATGGCTTTGAATGGTGCATTTTGAACACACAGAAAGTCTAGAGTTCAAATAAGTTCAAGAAAATGAAATCCCTTTGTAACAAATGAGTTTCCGTATGAAACCCTTATACTTCAAAAGAGATTGTCCGTTTTGTACACGAAGTGCATCTAGTCATTGTCGTAACCCTATCAACTTTTATGCACATGCTATGTGGGTGAAATTATGATACCATGCCAACTGTGAACATTTTCATAGTTCATTAGAAATGCTTTATAATTTCAGGGTCTTATAGCTCAAAAAAATCAATAAATGCACGAAAAATAACAAATGAAGTCACAAAGGGTTGGAAATTGATGATGTGGCTTTGAATGGTGCATTTTGAACACACAAGAAGTCTGCAGTTGAACTAAGTTCAAGAAAATGAAATCCCTTTGTAACAGATGAGTTTTCGTCCAAAACCCTGATACTTCGAAAGAGATTGTCCGTGTTGTACATGAAGTGCATCCATTTTTTGCCGTAACCCTCTCAACTTTTATGCACATGCTATGTGGGTGAAATGATGATACCATGCCAACTTTCAACCTTTTTAGAGTTCATTTGAAATGCTTTTGAATTTCAGGGTCTTTAGAGCAAAAAATCGGTAAATGCATGAAAAAATAACAAATGATGTCACAAAGGGTTGAAAATTGATGCTGTGGCTTTGAATGGTGCATTTTGAACACACAAAAAGGATGGAGTTCAAATAAGTTCAAAAAATGAAATCCCTTTGTAACAGATGAGTTTCCGTATGAAACCCTTATACTTCGAAAGAGATTGTCCGTTTTGTACATGAAGTGCATCTAGTTTTTGCCGTAACCCTCTCAACTTTTATGCACATGCTATGTGGGTGAAATGATGATACCATGCCAACTATGAACATTTTCATTGTTCATTTGAAATGCTTTTGAATTTTAGGGTGATTTAGCTCAAAAAATAATAAATGCATAAAAATAACAAATGAAGTCAGAAAGGGTTGAAAATTGATGATGTGTCTTTGAATGGTGCATTTTGAACACACGGAAATTTTGGATTTCAAATAAGTTCAAGAAAATGAAATCCCTTCATAACAGATGAATTTCCGTATGAAACCCTTATACTTCGAAAGAGATTGTTCGTTTTGTACACGACGTGCATCTAGTCATTGCCGTAACCCTCTCAACTTTTATGCACATGCTATGTGGGTGAAATGATGATACCATGCCAAGTTTCAACATTTTCAGAGTTCATTTGAAATGCTTTTGAATTTCAGGGTCATTTAGAGCAAAAAATCGGTAAATGCAAAAAAATAACAAATGAAGTCACAAAGGGTTTAAAATAGATGGTATGGCTTTGAATGGTGCATTTTGAACACACAGAAAGTCTGGAGTTCAAATAAGTTCAAGAAAATGAAATCCCTTTGTAACAACTGAGTTTCCGTATGAAACCCTTATACTTCGAAAGGGATTGTCTGTTTTGTACACAAAGTGCATCTATTTTTGCCGTAACCCTCTCAACTTTTATGCACATGCTATGTGGGCTAAATGATGATACCATGCCAACTTTCAACCTTTTCAGAGTTCATTTGAAATGCTTTTGAATTTCAGGGACATTTAGAGCAAAAAATTGATAAATGCATGAAAAATAACATATGAAGTCACAAAGGGTTGAAAATTGATCATTTGGCTTTGAATGGTGCATTTTGAACACACAAAAAGTATGGAGTTCAAATAAGTTCAAAAAAATGAAATCCCTTGGTAACAGATGACTTTCGTCCGAAAATCTGATACTTCGAAAGAGATTGTACATTTTGTACACAAAGTGCATCCAATTTTACCCGTAACCCTCTCAACTTTTTAGCACATGCTATGTGGGTGAAATGATGATACCGTGCCAACTTTCAAACTTTTCAGAGTTCATTTGTAGTGCTTTTCAATTTCAGGGTCATTTAGCTCAAAAAAAATCAGTAAATGCATAAATATAACAAATGAAGTCAGAAACGGTTTGAAAATTGATGATGTGGCTTTGAATGGTGCATTTTGGACACACATAAAGTCTGCAGTTCAAATAAGTTCAAGAAAATGAAATCCATTTGTAACAGATGAGTGTCTGTATGAAACCCTTATACTTCAAAAGAGATTGTCCGTTTTTTACACGAAGTGCATCTATTTTTTGCCGTAACCCTCTCAACTTTTATGCACATGCTATGTGGGTGAAATGATGATACCATGCCAACTTTCAACCTTTTCAGAGTTCATTTGAAATGCTTTTGAATTTCAGGGACATTTAGAGCAAAAAATTGATAAATGCATGAAAAATAACATATGAAGTCACAAAGGATTGAAAATTGATGATTTGGCTTTGAATGGTGCATTTTGAACACACATAAAAGTATGGAGTTCAAATAAGTTCAAAAAAATGAAATCCCTTTGTAACAGATGAGTTTTGTCCGAAAATCTGATACTTCGAAAGAGATTGTACATTTTGTACACAAAGTGCATCCAATTTTTCCCGTAACCCTCTCAACTTTTTAGCACATGCTATGTGGGTGAAATGATGATACCATGTCAACTTTCAACTTTTTCAGAGTTGTGTTGAAATGCTTTTGAATTTCAGGGTCATTTAGAGCAAAAAATCAGTAAATGCATAAAAATAACAAATGAAGTCACAAAGGGTTTAAAATTGATGATATGGCATTGAATGGTGCATTTTGAACACACAGAAAGTCTGGAGTTCAAATAAGTTCAAGAAAATGAAATCCCTTTGTAACAAATGAGTTTTCGTATGAAACCCTTATACTTCAAAAGAGATTGTCCGTTTTGTACACGAAGTGCATCTAGTCATTGTCGTAACCCTATCAACTTTTATGCACATGCTATGTGGGTGAAATTATGATACCATGCCAACTGTGAACATTTTCATAGTTCATTAGAAATGCTTTTGAATTTCAGGGTCTTATAGCTCAAAAAAATCAGTAAATGCACGAAAAATAACAAACGAAGTCACAAAGGGTTGGAAATTGATGATGTGGCTTTGAATGGTGCATTTTGAACACACAAGAAGTCTGCAGTTGAACTAAGTTCAAGAAAATGAAATCCCTTTGTAACAGATGAGTTTTCGTCCAAAACCCTGATACTTCGAAAGAGATTGTCCGTGTTGTACATGAAGTGCATCCATTTTTTGCCGTAACCCTCTCAGCTTTTATGCACATGCTATGTGGGTGAAAGGATGATACCATGCCAACTTTCAACCTTTTTAGAGTTCATTTGAAATGCTTTTGAATTTCAGGGTCTTTAGAACAAAAAATCGGTAAATGCATGAAAAAATAACAAATGAAGTCACAAAGGGTTGAAAATTGATGCTGTGGCTTTGAATGGTGCATTTTGAACAAACAAAAAGTATGGAGTTCAAATAAGTTCAAAAAATGAAATCCCTTTGTAACAGATGAGTTTCCGTATGAAACCCTTATACTTCGAAAGAGATTGTCCGTTTTGTACACGAAGTGCATCTTGTTTTTGCCGTAACCCTCTCAACTTTTATGCACATGCTATGTGGTTGAAATGATGATACCATGCCAACTATGAACATTTTCATTGTTCATTTGAAATGCTTTTGAATTTTAGGGCGATTTAGCTCAAAAAAACAATAAATGCATAAAAATAACAAATGAAGTCACATAGGGTTGAAAATTGATGATGTGGCTTTGAATGGTGCATTTTGAACACACGGAAATTTTGGATTTCAAATAAGTTCAAGAAAATGAAATCCCTTCGTAACAGATGAGTGTCCGTATGAAACCCTTATACTTCGAAAGAGATTGTACGTTTTGTACACGAAGTGCATCTAGTCATTGCCGTAACCCTCTCAACTTTTATGCACATGCTATGTGGGTGAAATGATGATACCATGCCAACTTTAAACCTTTTCAGAGTTCATTTGAAATGCTTTTGAATTTCAGGGTCATTTAGATCAAAAAATCGGTAAATGCATGAAAAATACCAAATGAAGTCACAAAGGGTTGATGATGCGACTTTGAATGGTGCATTTTGAACACACAAAAAGTATGGAGTTCAAATAAGTTCAAAAAATGAAATCCCTTTGTAACAGATGAGTTTCCGTATGAAACCCTTATACTTCGAAAGAGATTGTCCATTTTGTACATGAAGTGCATCTAGTTTTTGCCGTAACCCTCTCAACTTTTTAGCACATGCTATGTGGGTGAAATGATGATACCATGCCAACTTTCAACCTTTTCAAAGTTCATTTGTAGTGCTTTTCAATTTCAGGGTCATTTAGCTCAAAACAAATTAGTAAATGCATAAAAATAACAAATGAAGTCAGAAAGGGTTGAAAATTGATGATGTGGCTTTGAATGGTGCATTTTGAACACACAGAAAGTCTGCAGTTCAAATAAGTTTAAGAAAATGAAATCCCTTTGTAACAGATGAGTTTCCGTATGAAACCCTTATACTTCGAAAGAGATTGTCCGTTTTGTACACGAAGTGCATCCAGTTTTTGCCGTAACCCTCTCAACTTTTATGCACATGCGATGTGGGTGAAATGATGATACCATGCTAACTTTCAACCTTTTCAAAGTTCATTTGTAGTGCTTTTCAATTTCAGGATCATTTAGCTCAAAAAAAATCAGTAAATGCATAAAAATAACAAATAAAGTTAGAAAGGGTTGAAAATTGATGATGTGGATTTGAATGGTGCATTTTGAACACACAGAAAGTCTGTAGTTCAAATAAGTTTAAGAAAATGAAATCCCTTTGTAACAGATGAGTTACCGTATGAAACCCTTATAATTTGAAAGAGATTGTCCGTTTTGTACATGAAGTGCATCTAGTCATTGATGTAACCCTCTCAACTTTTATGCACATGCTATGTGGGTGAAATGATGACACCATGCCAACTTTCAACCATTTCAGAGTTCATTTGAAATGCTTTTTGAATTTCCGGGTCATTTAGCTCGAAAAATTAGTAAATGCATAAAAATAACAAATGAAGTCAGAAAGGGTTGAAAATTGATGATGTGGCTTTGAATGGTGCATTTTGAACACACAGAAAGTGTGCAGTTCAAATAAGTTCAAGAAAATGAAATCCCTTTGTAACAGATGAGTTTCCGTATGAAACCCTTATACTTTGAAAGAGATTGTCCGTTTTGTACACGAAGTGCACCTAGTTTTTGCCGTAACCATCTCAACTTTTTAGCACATGCTATGTGGGTGAAATGATGATACCATGCCAACTTTCAACCTTTTCAGAGTTCATTTGAAATGCTTTTGAATTTCAGGGTCATTTAGAGCAAAAAATCGGTAAATGCATGAAAAATAACAAATGAAGTCACAAAGGGTTGAAAATTGATGATGTGGCTTTGAATGGTGCATTTTGAACACACAAAAAGTATGGAGTTCAAATAAGTCCAAGAAATTGAAATCCCTTTGTAACAGATGAGTTTCCGTATGAAACCCTTATACTTCGAAAGAGATTGTCCGTTTTGTACACGAAGTGCATCTAGTTTTTGCCATAACCCTCTCAACTTTCATGCACATGCTATGTGGGTGAAATGATGATACCATGCCAACTTTCAACCTTTTCAGAGTTCATTTGTATTGCTTTTAAATTTCAGGTTCATTTAGCTCAAAAAATCAGTAAATGCATAAAAATAACAAATGTAGTCAGAAAGGGTTTGAAATTGATGATGTGGCTTCGAATGGTACATTTTGAACACACAAAAAGTGTGGAGTTCAAATAAGTTCAAGAAAATGAAATCCCTTTCTAACACATGAGTTTCCGTATGAAACCCTTATACTTCGAAAGAGATTGTCCATTTTGAACACGAAGTGCATCTACTTTTTGCCGTAACCCTCTCAACTTTTATGCAGAAGCTATGTGGGTGAAATGATGATACCATGCCAAGTTTCAACCTTTTCAGAGTTCATTTGAAATGCTTTTGAATTTCAGGGTCATTTAGAACAGAAAATCGGTAAATGCATGAAAATAACAAATGAAGTCACAAAGGGTTGAAAATTGATGATGCGGCTTTGAATGGTGCAACTTGTACACACAGAAAGTCTCGAGTGCAAATAAGTTCAAAAAAATGAAATCCCTTGGTAACACATGAGTTTCCGTATGAAACCCTTATAATTCGAAAGAGATTGTCCATTTTGTACATGAAGTACATCTAGTTTTTGCCGTAACCCTCTCAACTTTTATGCACATGCTATGTGGGTGAAATGATGATACCATGCCAACTTTCAACCTTTTCAGAGTTCATTTGAAATGCTTTTTGAATTTCCGGGTCATTTAGCTCAAAAAATTAGTAAATGCATAAAAATAACAAATGAAGTCAGAAAGGGTTGAAAATTGATGATGTGGCTTTGAATGGTGCATTTTGTACACACAGAAGCTCTAGAGTTCAAATAAGTTCAATAAATGAAATCCCTTTGTAATAGATGAGTTTCCGTATGAAACCCTTATACTTTGAAAGAGATTGTCCGTTTTGTACACGAAGTGCACCTAGTTTTTGCCGTAACCGTCTCAACTTTTTAGCACATGCTATGTGGGTGAAATGATGATACCATGCCAACTTTCAACCTTTTCAGAGTTCATTTAAAATGCTTTTGAATTTCAGGGCCATTTAGAGCAAAAAATTGGTAAATGCATGAAAAATAACACATGAAGTCACAAAGGGTTGAAAATTGATGATGTGGCTTTGAATGGTGGATTTTGAACACACAAAAAGTATGGAGTTCAAATAAGTTCCAGAAAATGAAATCCCTTCGTAACAGATGAGTTTCCGTATGAAACCTTTATACTACGAAAGAGATTGTCCGTTTTGTACACGAAGTGCATCTAGTTTTTGCCGTAACCCTCTCAACTTTTATGCACATGCTATGTGGGTGAAATGATGATACCATGCCAACTTTCAACCTTTTCAGAGTTCATTTGTAGTGCTTTTGAATTTCAGGGTCATTTAGCTCAAAAAAAACAGTAAATGCATAAAAATAACAAATGAAGTCAGAAAGGGTTGAAAATTGATGATGTGGCTTTGAATGGTGCATTTTGAACACACAGAAAATCTGCAGTTCAAATAAGTTCAAGAAAATGAAATCCCTTTTTAACAGACGAGTTTCCGTATGAAACCCTTATAATTCGAAAGAGATTGTCCATTTTGTACACGAAGTACATCTAGTTTTTACCCTAACCCTCTCAACTTTTGTGCACATGCTATGTGGGTGAAATGATGCTACCATGCCAACTTTCAACCTTTTCAGAGTTCATTTGAAATGCTTTTTGAATTTCCGGGTCATTTAGCTCAAAAAATTAGTAAATGCATAAAAATAACAAATGAAGTCAGAAAGGGTTGAAAATTGATGATGTGGCTTTGAATGGTGCATTTTGAACACACAGAAACTCTGGATTTCAAATAAGTTCAATAAATGAAATCCCTTTGTAATAGATGAGTTTCCGTATGAAACCCTTATACTTTGAAAGAGATTGTCCGTTTTGTACACGAAGTGCACCTAGTTTTTGCCGTAACCATCTCAACTTTTTAGCACATGCTATGTGGGTGAAATGATGATACCATGCCAACTTTCAACCTTTTTAGAGTTCATTTGAAATGCTTTTGAATTTCAGGGTCTTTAGAGCAAAAAATCGGTAAATGCATGAAAAAATAACAAATGAAGTCACAAAGGGTTGAAAATTGATGCTGTGGCTTTGAATGGTGCATTTTGAACACACAAAAAGTATGGAGTTCAAATAAATTCAAAAAATGAAATCCCTTTGTAACAGATGAGTTTCCGTATGAAACCCTTATACTTCGAAAGAGATTGTCCGTTTTGTACACAAAGTGCATCTTGTTTTTGCCGTAACCCTCTCAACTTTTATGCACATGCTATGTGGTTGAAATGATGATACCATGCCAACTATGAACATTTTCATTGTTCATTTGAAATGCTTTTGAATTTTAGGGCGATTTAGCTCAAAAAACAATAAATGCATAAAAATAACAAATGAAGTCACATAGGGTTGAAAATTGATGATGTGGCTTTGAATGGTGCATTTTGTACACACGGAAATTTTGGATTTCAAATAAGTTCAAGAAAATAAAATCCCTTCGTAACAGATGAGTGTCCGTATGAAACCCTTATACTTCGAAAGAGATTGTACGTTTTGTACACGAAGTGCATCTAGTCATTGTCGTAACCCTCTCAACTTTTATGCACATGCTATGTGGGTGAAATGATGATACCATGCCAACTTTAAACCCTTTCAGAGTTCATTTGAAATGCTTTTGAATTTCAGGGTCATTTAGATCAAAAAATCGGTAAATGCATGAAAAATACCAAATGAAGTCACAAAGGGTTGAAAATTGATGATGCGACTTTGAATGGTGCATTTTGAACACACAAAAAGTATGGAGTTCAAATAAGTTCAAAAAATGAAATCCCTTTGTAACAGATGAGTTTCCGTATGAAACCCTTATACTTCGAAAGAGATTGTCCATTTTGTACATGAAGTGCATCTAGTTTTTGCCGTAACCCTCTCAACTTTTTAGCACATGCTATGTGGGTGAAATGATGATACCATGCCCACTTTCAACCTTTTCAAAGTTCATTTGTAGTGCTTTTCAATTTCAGGGTCATTTAGCTCAAAACAAATTAGTAAATGCATAAAAATAACAAATGAAGTCAGAAAGGGTTGAAAATTGATGATGTGGCTTTGAATGGTGCATTTTGAACACACAGAAAGTCTGCAGTTCAAA
>NC_041384.1:276308260-276311019 GCF_002162155.2 Triticum dicoccoides | reverse complement strand
TTTGCCGTAACCCTCTCAACTTTTTAGCACATGCTATGTGGGTGAAATGATGATACCATGCCAACTTTCAACCTTTTCAAAGTTCATTTGTAGTGCTTTTCAATTTCAGGGTCATTTAGCTCAAAACAAATTAGTAAATGCATAAAAATAACAAATGAAGTCAGAAAGGGTTGAAAATTGATGATGTGGCTTTGAATGGTGCATTTTGAACACACAGAAAGTCTGCAGTTCAAATAAGTTTAAGAAAATGAAATCCCTTTGTAACAGATGAGTTTCCGTATGAAACCCTTATACTTCGAAAGAGATTGTCCGTTTTGTACACGAAGTGCATCTAGTTTTTGCCGTAACCCTCTCAACTTTTATGCACATGCGATGTGGGTGAAATGATGATACCATGCTAACTTTCAACCTTTTCAAAGTTCATTTGTAGTGCTTTTCAATTTCAGGATCATTTAGCTCAAAAAAAATCAGTAAATGCATAAAAATAACAAATAAAGTCAGAAAGGGTTGAAAATTGATGATGTGGATTTGAATGGTGCATTTTGAACACACAGAAAGTCTGCAGTTCAAATAAGTTTAAGAAAATGAAATCCCTTTGTAACAGATGAGTTACCGTATGAAACCCTTATACTTTGAAAGAGATTGTCCGTTTTGTACAGGAAGTGCATCTAGTCATCGCTGTAACCCTCTCAACTTTTATGCACATGCTATGTGGGTGAAATGATGACACCATGCCAACTTTCAACCTGTTCAGAGTTCATTTGAAATGCTTTTTGAATTTCCGGGTCATTTAGCTCGAAAAATTAGTAAATGCATAAAAATAACAAATGAAGTCAGAAAGGGTTGAAAATTGATGATGTGGCTTTGAATGGTGCATTTTGAACACACAGAAACTCTGGAGTTCAAATAAGTTCAAGAAAATGAAATCCCTTTGTAATAGATGAGTTTCCGTATGAAACCCTTATACTTTGAAAGAGATTGTCCGTTTTGTACACGAAGTGCACCTAGTTTTTGCCGTAACCATCTCAACTTTTTAGCACATGCTATGTGGGTGAAATGATGATACCATGCCAACTTTCAACCTTTTCAGAGTTCATTTGAAATGTTTTTGAATTTCAGGGTCATTTAGAGCAAAAAATCGGTAAATGCATGAAAAATAACAAATGAAGTCACAAAGGGTTGAAAATTGATGATGTGGCTTTGAATGGTGCATTTTGAACACACAAAAAGTATGGAGTTCAAATAAGTCCAAGAAATTGAAATCCCTTTGTAACAGATGAGTTTCCGAATGAAACCCTTATACTTCGAAAGAGATTGTCCGTTTTGTACACGAAGTGCATCTAGTTTTTGCCATAACCCTCTAAACTTTCATGCACATGCTATGTGGGTGAAATGATGATACCATGCCAACTTTCAACCTTTTCAGAGTTCATTTGTATTGCTTTTAAATTTCAGGGTCATTTAGCTCAAAAAATCAGTAAATGCATAAAAATAACAAATGAAGTCAGAAAGGGTTTGAAATTGATGATGCGGCTTCGAATGGTACATTTTGAACACACAAAAAGTGTGGAGTTCAAATAAGTTCAAGAAAATGAAATCCCTTTCTAACACATGAGTTTCCGTATGAAACCCTTATACTTCGAAAGAGATTGTCCGTTTTGAACACGAAGTGCATCTACTTTTTGCCGTAACCCTCTCAACTTTTATGCACAAGCTATGTGGGTGAAATGATGATACCATGCCAAGTTCCAACCTTTTCAGAGTTCATTTGAAATGCTTTTGAATTTCAGGGTCATTTAGAACAGAAAATCGGTAAATGCATGAAAATAACAAATGAAGTCACAAAGGGTTGAAAATTGATGATGCGGCTTTGAATGGTGCAACTTGTACACACAGAAAGTCTCGAGTGCAAATAAGTTCAAAAAAATGAAATCCCTTGGTAACACATGAGTTTCCGTATGAAACCCTTATAATTCGAAAGAGATTGTCCATTTTGTACATGAAGTACATCTAGTTTTTGCCGTAACCCTCTCAACTTTTATGCAAATGCTATGTGGGTGAAATGATGATACCATGCCAACTTTCAACCTTTTCAGAGTTCATTTGAAATGCTTTTTGAATTTCCGGGTCATTTAGCTCAAAAAATTAGTAAATGCATAAAAATAACAAATGAAGTCAGAAAGGGTTGAAAATTGATGATGTGGCTTTGAATGGTGCATTTTGTACACACAGAAGCTCTAGAGTTCAAATAAGTTCAAAGATGAAATCCCTTTGTAATAGATGAGTTTCCGTATGAAACCCTTATACTTTGAAAGAGATTGTCCGTTTTGTACACGAAGTGCACCTAGTTTTTGCCGTAACCGTCTCAACTTTTTAGCACATGCTATGTGGGTGAAATGATGATACCATGCCAACTTTCAACCTTTTCAGAGTTCATTTGAAATGCTTTTGAATTTCAGGGCCATTTAGAGCAAAAAATTGGTAAATGCATGAAAAATAACACATGAAGTCACATAGGGATGAAAATTGATGATGTGGCTTTGAATGGTGCATTTTGAACACACAAAAAGTATGGAGTTCAAATAAGTTCAAGAAAATGAAATCCCTTCGTAACAGATGAGTTTCCGTATGAAACCTTTATACTACGAAAGAGATTGTCCGTTTTGTACACGAAGTGCATCTAGTTTTTGCCGTAACCCTCTCAACTTTTATGCACATGCTATGTGGGTGAAATGATGATACCATGCCAATTTTCAACC
>NC_041384.1:276238768-276306695 GCF_002162155.2 Triticum dicoccoides | reverse complement strand
AACTTTCATGCACATGCTATGTGGGTGAAATGATGATACCATGCCAACTTTCAACCTTTTCAGAGTTCATTTGTATTGCTTTTAAATTTCAGGGTCATTTAGCTCAAAAAATCAGTAAATGCATAAAAATAACAAATGAAGTCAGAAAGGGTTTGAAATTGATGATGCGGCTTCGAATGGTACATTTTGAACACACAAAAAGTGTGGAGTTCAAATAAGTTCAAGAAAATGAAATCCCTTTCTAACACATGAGTTTCCGTATGAAACCCTTATACTTCGAAAGAGATTGTCCGTTTTGAACACGAAGTGCATCTACTTTTTGCCGTAACCCTCTCAACTTTTATGCACAAGCTATGTGGGTGAAATTATGATACCATGCCAAGTTTTAACCTTTTCAGAGTTCATTTGAAATGCTTTTGAATTTCAGGGTCATTTAGAACAAAAAATCGGTAAATGCATGAAAATAACAAATGAAGTCACAAAGGGTTGAAAATTGATGATGCGGCTTTGAATGGTGCAACTTGTACACACAGAAAGTCTCGAGTGCAAATAAGTTCAAAAAAATGAAATCCCTTGGTAACACATGAGTTTTCGTATGAAACCCTTATAATTCGAAAGAGATTGTCCATTTTGTACATGAAGTATATCTAGTTTTTGCCGTAACCCTCTCAACTTTTATGCACATGCTATGTGGGTGAAATGATGATACCATGCCAACTTTCAACCTTTTCAGAGTTCATTTGAAATGCTTTTTGAATTTCCGGGTCATTTAGCTCAAAAAATTAGTAAATGCATAAAAATAACAAATGAAGTCAGAAAGGGTTGAAAATTGATGATGTGGCTTTGAATGGTGCATTTTGTACACACAGAAGCTCTAGAGTTCAAATAAGTTCAATAAATGAAATCCCTTTGTAATAGATGAGTTTCCGTATGAAACCCTTATACTTTGAAAGAGATTGTCCGTTTTGTACACGAAGTGCACCTAGTTTTTGCCGCACCTGTCTCAACTTTTTAGCACATGCTATGTGGGTGAAATGATGATACCATGCCAACTTTCAACCTTTTCAGAGTTCATTTGAAATGCTTTTGAATTTCAGGGCCATTTAGAGCAAAAAATTGGTAAATGCATGAAAAATAACACATGAAGTCACAAAGGGTTGAAAATTGATGATGTGACTTTGAATGGTGCATTTTGAACACACAAAAAGTATGGAGTTCAAATAAGTTCAAGAAAATGAAATCCCTTCGTAACAGATGAGTTTCCGTATGAAACCTACTACGAAAGAGATTGTCCGTTTTGTACACGAAGTGCATCTAGTTTTTGCCGTAACCCGCTCAACTTTTATGCACATGCTATGTGGGTGAAATGATGATACCATGCCAATTTTCAACCTTTTCAGAGTTCATTTGAAATGCTTTTGAATTTCAGGGTCATTTAGATCAAAAAATCGGTAAATACATGAAAAATAACAAATGAAGTCACAAAGGGTTGAAAATTGATGATGCAGCTTTGAATGGTGCATTTTGAACACACAAAAAGTATGGAGTTCAAATAAGTTCAAAAAAATGAAATCCCTTTGTAACAGATGAGTTTTCGTCTGAAAATCTGATACTTCGAAAGAGATTGTGCATCCAATTTTTCCCGTAACCCTCTCATCTTTTTAGCACATGCTATGTGGGTGAAATGATGATAGCATGCCAACTTTCAACCTTTTCAGAGTTCATTTGTAGTGCTTTTCAATTTCAGGGTCATTTAGTTCGAAAAAAACAGTAAATGCATAAAAATAACAAATGAAGTTAGAAAGGGTTGAAAATTGATGATGTGGCTTTGAATGGTGCATTTTGAACACACAGAAAGTCTGCAGTTCAAATAAGTTCAAGAAAATGAAATCCCTTTTTAACAGACGAGTTTCCGTATGAAACCCTTATAATTCGAAAGAGATTGTCCATTTTGTACACGAAGTACATCTAGTTTTTGCCCTAACCCTCTCAACTTTTATGCACATGCTATGTGGGTGAAATGATGATACCATGCCAACTTTCAACCTTTTCAGAGTTCATTTGAAATGCTTTTTGAATTTCCGGGTCATTTAGCTCAAAAAATTAGTAAATGCATAAAAATAACAAATGAAGTCAGAAAGGGTTGAAAATTGATGATGTGGCTTTGAATGGTGCATTTTGAACACACAGAAACTCTGGATTTCAAATAAGTTCAATAAATGAAATCCCTTTGTAATAGATGAGTTTCCGTATGAAACCCTTATACTTTGAAAGAGATTGTCCGTTTTGTACACGAAGTGCACCTAGTTTTTGCCGTAACCATCTCAACTTTTTAGCACATGCTATGTGGGTGAAATGATGATACCATGCCAACTTTCAACCTTTTCAGAGTTCATTTGAAATGTTTTTGAATTTCAGGGTCATTTAGAGCAAAAAATCGGTAAATGCATGAAAAATAACAAATGAAGTCACAAAGGGTTGAAAATTGATGATGTGGCTTTGAATGGTGCATTTTGAAGAAAGTCTGGAGTTCAAATAAGTCCAAGAAAATGAAATCCCTTTGTAACAGATGAGTTTCCGTATGAAACCCTTATACTTCGAAAGAGACTGTCCGTTTTGTACACGAAGTGCATCTAGTTTTTTCCATAACCCTCTCAACTTTCATGCACATGCTATGTGGGTGAAATGATGATACCATGCCAACTTTCAACCTTTTCAGAGTTCATTTGTATTGCTTTTAAATTTCAGGGTCATTTAGCTCAAAAAATCAGTAAATGCATAAAAATAACAAATGAAGTCAGAAAGGGTTTGAAATTGATGATGCGGCTTCGAATGGCACATTTTGAACACACAAAAAGTGTGGAGTTCAAATAAGTTCAAGAAAATGAAATCCCTTTCTAACACATGAGTTTCCGTATGAAACCCTTATACTTCGAAAGAGATTGTCCGTTTTGAACACGAAGTGCATCTACTTTTTGCCGTAACCCTCTCAACTTTTATGCACAAGCTATGTGGGTGAAATGATGATACCATGCCAAGTTTCAACCTTTTCAGAGTTCATTTGAAATGCTTTTGAATTTCAGGGTCATTTAGAACAAAAAATCGGTAAATGCATGAAAATAACAAATGAAGTCACAAAGGGTTGAAAATTGATGATGCGGCTTTGAATGGTGCAACTTGTACACACAGAAAGTCTCGAGTGCAAATAATTTCAAAAAAATGAAATCCCTTGGTAACACATGAGTTTTCGTATGAAACCCTTATAATTCGAAAGAGATTGTCCATTTTGTACATGAAGTATATCTAGTTTTTGCCGTAACCCTCTCAACTTTTATGCACATGCTATGTGGGTGAAATGATGATACCATGCCAACTTTCAACCTTTTCAGAGTTCATTTGAAATGCTTTTTGAATTTCCGGGTCATTTAGCTCAAAAAATTAGTAAATGCATAAAAATAACAAATGAAGTCAGAAAGGGTTGAAAATTGATGATGTGGCTTTGAATGGTGCATTTTGTACACACAGAAGCTCTAGAGTTCAAATAAGTTCAATAAATGAAATCCCTTTGTAATAGATGAGTTTCCGTATGAAACCCTTATACTTTGAAAGAGATTGTCCGTTTTGTACACGAAGTGCACCTAGTTTTTGCCGTACCTGTCTCAACTTTTTAGCACATGCTATGTGGGTGAAATGATGATATCATGCCAACTTTCAACCTTTTCAGAGTTCATTTGAAATGCTTTTGAATTTCAGGGCCATTTAGAGCAAAAAATTGGTAAATGCATGAAAAATAACACATGAAGTCACAAAGGGTTGAAAATTGATGATGTGGCTTTGAATGGTGCATTTTGAACACACAAAAAGTATGGAGTTCAAATAAGTTCAAGAAAATGAAATCCCTTCGTAACAGATGAGTTTCCGTATGAAACCTACTACGAAAGAGATTGTCCGTTTTGTACACGAAGTGCATCTAGTTTTTGCCGTAACCCGCTCAACTTTTATGCACATGCTATGTGGGTGAAATGATGATACCATGCCAATTTTCAACCTTTTCAGAGTTCATTTGAAATGCTTTTGAATTTCAGGGTCATTTAGATCAAAAAATCGGTAAATACATGAAAAATAACAAATGAAGTCACAAAGGGTTGAAAATTGATGATGCAGCTTTGAATGGTGCATTTTGAACACACAAAAAGTATGGAGTTCAAATAAGTTCAAAAAAAATGAAATCCCTTTGTAACAGATGAGTTTTCGTCTGAAAATCTGATACTTCGAAAGAGATTGTGCATCCATTTTTTCCCGTAACCCTCTCATCTTTTTAGCACATGCTATGTGGGTGAAATGATGATACCATGCCAACTTTCAACCTTTTCAGAGTTCATTTGTAGTGCTTTTCAATTTCAGGGTCATTTAGCTCGAAAAAAACAGTAAATGCATAAAAATAACAAATGAAGTCAGAAAGGGTTGAAAATTGATGATGTGGCTTTGAATGGTGCATTTTGAACACACAGAAAGTCTGCAGTTCAAATAAGTTCAAGAAAATGAAATCCCTTTTTAACAGACGAGTTTCCGTATGAAACCCTTATAATTCGAAAGAGATTGTCCATTTTGTACACGAAGTACATCTAGTTTTTGCCCTAACCCTCTCAACTTTTATGCACATGCTATGTGGGTGAAATGATGATACCATGCCAACTTTCAACCTTTTCAGAGTTCATTTGAAATGCTTTTTGAATTTCCGGGTCATTTAGCTCAAAAAAATAGTAAATGCATAAAAATAACAAATGAAGTCAGAAAGGGTTGAAAATTGATGATGTGGCTTTGAATGGTGCATTTTGAACACACAAAAACTCTGGATTTCAAATAAGTTCAATAAATGAAATCCCTTTGTAATAGATGAGTTTCCGTATGAAACCCTTATACTTTGAAAGAGATTGTCCGTTTTGTACACGAAGTGCACCTAGTTTTTGCCGTAACCATCTCAACTTTTTAGCACATGCTATGTGGGTGAAATGATGATACCATGCGAACTTTCAACCTTTTCAGAGTTCATTTGAAATGTTTTTGAATTTCAGGGTCATTTAGAGCAAAAAATCGGTAAATGCATGAAAAATAACAAATGAAGTCACAAAGGGTTGAAAATTGATGATGTGGCTTTGAATGGTGCATTTTGAACACATAGAAAGTCTGGAGTTCAAATAAGTCCAAGAAAATGAAATCCCTTTGTAACAGATGAGTTTCCATATGAAACCCTTATACTTCGAAAGAGATTGTTCGTTTTGTACACGAAGTGCATCTAGTTTTTGCCATAACCCTCTCAACTTTCATGCCCATGCTATGTGGGTGAAATGATGATACCATGCCAACTTTCAACCTTTTCAGAGTTCATTTGTATTGCTTTTAAATTTCAGGGTCATTTAGCTCAAAAAATCAGTAAATGCATAAAAATAACAAATGAAGTCAGAAAGGGTTTGAAATTGATGATGCGGCTTCGAATGGTACATTTTGAACACACAAAAAGTGTGGAGTTCAAATAAGTTCAAGAAAATGAAATCCCTTTCTAACAGATGAGTTTCCGTATGAAACCCCTATACTTCGAAAGAGATTGTCCATTTTGTACACGAAGTGCATCTACTTTTTGTCGTAACCCTCTCAACTTTTATGCACAAGCTATGTCGGTGAAATGATGATACCATGCCAAGTTTCAACCTTTTCAGAGTTCATTTGAAATGCTTTTGAATTTCAGGGTCATTTAGAGCAAAAAATCGGTAAATGCATGAAAATAACAAATGAAGTCACAAAGGGTTGAAAATTGAATATGCGGCTTTGAATGGTGCAATTTGTACACACAGAAAGTCTCGAGTGCAAATAAGTTCAAAAAAATGAAATCCCTTGATAACACATGAGTTTCCGTATGAAACCCTTATAATTCGAAAGAGATTGTCCATTTTGTACATGAAGTACATCTAGTTTTTGCCGTAACCCTCTCAACTTTTATGCACATGCTATGTGGGTGAAATGATGATACCATGCCAACTTTCAACCTTTCCAGAGTTCATTTGAAATGCTTTTTGAATTTCTGGGTCATTTAGCTCAAAAAATTAGTAAATGCATAAAAAATAACAAATGAAGTCAGAAAGGGTTGAAAATTGATGATGTGGCTTTGAATGGTGCATTTTGAACACACAGAAGCTCTGGAGTTCAAATAAGTTCAATAAATGAAATCCCTTTGTAATAGATGAGTTTCCGTATGAAACCCTTATACTTTGAAAGAGATTGTTCGTTTTGTACACGAAGTGCACCTAGTTTTTTCCGTAACCGTCTCAACTTTTTAGCACATGCTATGTGGGTGAAATGATGATACCAAGCCAACTTTCAACCTTTTCAGAGTTCATTAGAAATGCTTTTGAATTTCAGGGTCATTTAGAGCAAAAAATCGGTAAATGCATGAAAAATAACAAATGAAGTCACAAAGGGTTGAAAATTGATGATGTGGCTTTGAATGGTGCATTTTGAACACACAGAAAGTCTGCAGTTCAAATAAGTTCAAGAAAATGAAATCCCTTTTTAACAGATGAGTTCCCGTATGAAACCCTTATAATTCGAAAGAGATTGTCCATTTTGTACACGAAGTACATCTAGTTTTTGCCGTAACCCTCTCAACTTTTATGCACATGCTATGTGGGTGAAATGATGATACCATGCCAACTTTCAACCTTTTCAGAGTTCATTTGAAATGCTTTTTGAATTTCCGGGTCATTTAGCTCAAAAAATTAGTAAATGCATAAAAATAACAAATGAAGTCAGAAAGGGTTGAAAATTGATGATGTGGCTTTGAATGGTGCATTTTGAACACACAGAAACTCTGGAGTTCAAATAAGTTCAATAATTGAAATCCCTTTGTAATAGATGAGTTTCCGTATGAAACCCTTATACTTTGAAAGAGATTGTCCGTTTTGTACACGAAGTGCACCTAGTTTTTGCCGTAACCGTCTCAACTTTTTAGCACATGCTATGTGGGTGAAATGATGATACCATGCCAACTTTCAACCTTTTCAGAGTTCATTTGAAATGCTTTTGAATTTCAGGGTCATTTAGAGCAAAAAATCGGTAAATGCATGAAAAATAACAAATGAAGTCACAAAGGGTTGAAAATTGATGATGTGGCTTTGAATGGTGCATTTTGAACACACAGAAAGTCTGCAGTTCAAATAAGTTCAAGAAAATGAAATCCCTTTTTAACAGATGAGTTTCCGTATGAAACCCTTATAATTCGAAAGAGATTGTCCATTTTGTACACGAAGTACATCTAGTTTTTGCCGTAACCCTCTCAACTTTTATGCACATGCTATGTGGGTGAAATGATGATACCATGCCAACTTTCAACCTTTTCAGAGTTCATTTGAAATGCTTTTTGAATTTCCGGGTCATTTAGCTCAAAAAATTAGTAAATGCATAAAAATAACAAATGAAGTCAGAAAGGGTTGAAAATTGATGATGTGGCTTTGAATGGTGCATTTTGAACACACAGAAACTCTGGAGTTCAAATAAGTTCAATAAATGAAATCCCTTTGTAATAGATGAGTTTCCGTATGAAACCCTTATACTTTGAAAGAGATTGTCCGTTTTGTACACGAAGTGCACCTAGTTTTTGCCGTAACCGTCTCAACTTTTTAGCACATGCTATGTGGGTGAAATGATGATACCATGCCAACTTTCAACCTTTTCAGAGTTCATTTGAAATGCTTTTGAATTTCAGGGTCATTTAGAGCAAAAAATCGGTAAATGCATGAAAAATAACAAATGAAGTCACAAAGGGTTGAAAATTGATGATGTGGCTTTGAATGGTGCATTTTGAACACACAAAAAGTATGGAGTTCAAATAAGTTCAAGAAAATGAAATCCCTTCGTAACAGATGAGTTTCCGTATGAAACCCTTATACTTCGAAAGAGATTGTCCGTTTTGTACACGAAGTGCATCTAGTCATTGTCGTAACCCTCTCAACTTTTATGCACATGCTATGTGGGTGAAATGATGATACCATGCCAACTGTGAACACTTTCATAGTTCATTTGAAATGCTTTTGAATTTCAGGGTCATTTAGATCAAGAAATCTGTAAATACATGAAAAATAACAAATGAAGTCACAAAGGGTTAAAAATTGATGATGCAGCTTTGAATTGTGCATTTTGAACACAGAAAAAGTATGGAGTTCAAATAAGTTCAAAAAAATGAAATCCCTTCGTAACAGATGAGTTTTCATCCGAAAATCTGATACCTCGAAAGAGATTGTGCATCCAATTTTTCCCGTAACCCTCTCATCTTTTTAGCACATGCTATGTGGGTGAAATGATGATACCACGCCAACTTTCAACCTTTTCAGAGTTCATTTGTAGTGCTTTTCAATTTCACGGTCATTTAGGTCAAAAAAAAACAGTAAATGCATAAAAATAACAAATGAAGTCAGAAAGGGTTGAAAATTGATGATGTGGCTTTGAATGGTGCATTTTGAACACACAGAAAGTCTGCAGTTCAAATAAGTTCAAGAAAATGAAATCCCTTTTTAACAGATGAGTTTCCGTATGAAACCCTTATAATTCGAAAGAGATTGTCCATTTTGTACCCGAAGTACATCTAGTTTTTGCCGTAACCCTCTCAACTTTTATGCACTTGCTATGTGGGTGAAATGATGATACCATGCCAACTTTCAACCTTTTTAGAGTTCATTTGAAATGCTTTTTGAATTTCCGGGTCAGTTAGCTCAAAAAATTAGTAAATGCATAAAAATAACAAATGAAGTCAGAAAGGGTTGAAAATTGATGATGTGGCTTTGAATGGTGCATTTTGAACACACAGAAAGTCTGGAGTTCAAATAAGTTCAATAAATGAAATCCCTTTGTAATAGATGAGTTTCCGTATGAAACCCTTATAGTTTGAAAGAGATTGTCCGTTTTGTACACGAAGTGCACCTAGTTTTTGCCGTAACCGTCTCAACTTTTTAGCACATGCTATGTGGGTGAAATGATGATACCATGCCAACTTTCAACCTTTTCAGAATTCATTTGAAATGCTTTTGAATTTCAGGGTCATTTAGAGCAAAAAATCGGTAAATGCATGAAAAATAACAAATGAAGTCACAAAGGGTTGAAAATTGATGATGTGGCTTTGAATGGTGCATTTTGAACACACAAAAAGTATGGAGTTCAAATAAGTTCAAGAAAATGAAATCCCTTCGTAACAGATGAGTTTCCGTATGAAACCTTTATACTACGAAAGAGATTGTCCGTTTTGTACACGAAGTGCATCTAGTTTTTGCCGTAACCCTCTCAACTTTTATGCACATGCTATGTGGGTGAAATGATCGTACCATGCCAACTTTCAACCTTTTCAGAGTTCATTTGAAATGCTTTTGAATTTCAGGGTCATTTAGATCAAAAAATCGGTAAATACATGAAAAATAACAATGGAAGTCACAAAGGGTTGAAAATTGATGATGCAGCTTTGAATGGTGCATTTTGAACACACAAAAAGTATGGAGTTCAAATAAGTTTCAAAAAAATGAAATCCCTTGGTAACAGATGAGTTTTCGTCTGAAAATCTGATACTTCGAAAGAGATTGTGCATCCAATTTTTCCCGTAACCCTCTCATCTTTTTAGCACAAGCTATGTGGGTGAAATGATGATACCATGCCAACTTTCAACCTTTTCAGAGTTCATTTGTAGTGCTTTTCAATTTCAGGGTCATTTAGCTCAAAAAAAACAGTAAATGCATAAAAATAACAAATGAAGTCAGAAATGGTTGAAAATTGATGATGTGGCTTTGAACGGTGCATTTTGAACACACAGAAAGTCTGCAGTTCAAATAAGTTCAAGAAAATGAAATCCCTTTGTAACAGATGAGTTTTCGTATGAAACCCTTATACTTCGAAAGAGATTGTCCGTTTTGTACACGAAGTGCATCTAGTCATTGTCGTAACCCTCTCAACTTTTATGCACATGCTATGTGGGTGAAATTATGATACCATGCCAACTGTGAACACTTTCATAGTTCATTTGAAATGCTTTTGAATTTCAGGGTCTTATAGCTCAAAAAATCAGTAAATGCACGAAAAATAACAAATGAAGTCACAAAGGGTTCAAAATTGATGATGCGGCTTTAAATGGTGCATTTTGAACACACAAAAAGTATGGAGTTCAAATAAGTTCAAAAAATGAAATCCCTTTGTAACAGATGAGTTTTTGTCCGAAACCCTGATACTTCGAAAGAGATTGTCCGTGTTGTACATGAAGTGCATCCAGTTTTTGCCGTAACCCTCTCAACTTTTATGCACATGCTATGTGGGTGAAATGATGATACCATGCCAAGTTTTAACCTTTTCAGAGTTCATTTGAAATGCTTTTGAATTTCATGGTCATTTAGCTCAAAAAATCGGTAAATGCATGAGAAATAACAAATGAAGTCACAAAGGGTTGAAAATTGATGATGTGGCTTTTAATGGTGCATTTTGAACACATAGAAAGTCTGGAGTTCAAATAAGTCCAAGAAAATGAAATCCCATTGTAACAGATGAGTTTCCATATGAAACCCTTATACTTCGAAAGAGATTGTCCGTTTTGTACACGAAGTGCATCTAGTTTTTGCCGTAACCCTCTCAACTTTTATGCACATGCTATGTGGGTGAAATGATGATACCAAGCCAACTTTCAACCTTTTCAGAGTTCATTTGTAGTGCTTTTGAATTTCAGGGTCATTTAGCTCAAAAAATCAGTAAATGCATAAAAATAACAAATGAAGTCAGAAAGGGTTTGAAATTGATAATGTGGCTTTGAATGGTGCATTTTGAACACACAAAAACTGTGGAGTTCAAATAAGTTCAAGAAAATGAAATCCCTTTCTAACAGATGAGTTTCCGTATGAAACACTTATACTTCAAAAGAGATTGTCCGTTTTGTACACGAAGTGCATCTACTTTTTGTCGTAACCCACTCAAGTTTTATGCACATGCTATGTGGGTGAAATGATGATACCATGCCAACTTTCAACCTTTTCAGAATTCTTTTGAAGAATTTTTGGGTCATTTAGAGCAAAAAATCGGTAAATGCATGAAAAATAACAAATGAAGTCACAAAGGGTTGAAAATTGATGATGTGGCTTTGAATGGTGCATTTTGAACACGCAGAAAGTATGGAGTTCAAATAAGTTCAAGAAAATGAAATCCCTTCGTAACAGATGAGTTTCCGTATGAAACCCTTATACTTCGAAAGACATTGTCCGTTTTGTACACGAAGTGCATCTTATTTTTGCCGTAACCCTCTCAACTTTTATGCACATACTTTGTGGGTGAAATGATGATACTGAGCCAACTTTCAACCTTTTTAGAGTTCATTTGAAGTGCTTTTGAATTTCAGGGTCATTTAGATCAAAATAATCAGTAAATGCCTGAGAAATAACAAATGAAGTCACAAAGGGTTAAAAATTGATGATGCGACTTTGAATGGTGCATTTTGAACACACAAAAAGTCTGGAGTTCAAATAAGTTCAAAAAAATGAAATCCCTTCGTAACAGATGAGTTTTCATCCGAAAATCTGATACCTCGAAAGAGATTGTGCATTTTGTACACGAATGCATCCAATTTTTCCCGTAGCCCTCTCAACTTTTTAGCACATGCTATGTGGGTGAAATGATGATAACATGCCAACTTTCAACCTTTTCAGAGTTCATTTGTAGTGCTTTTCAATTTCAGGGTCATTTAGCTCAAAAAAATCAGTAAATTCATAAAAATAACAAATGAAGTCAGAAAGGGTTGAAAATTGATGATGTGGCTTTGAATGGTGCATTTTGAACACACAGAAAGTCTGCAGTTCAAATAAGTTCAAGAAAATGAAATCCCTTTGTAACAGATGAGTTTCCGTATGAAACCCTTATACTTCGAAAGAGATTGTCTGTTTTGTACACGAAGTGCATCTAGTCATTTCGTAACCCTCTCAACTTTTATGCACATGCTATGTGGGTGAAATGATGATACCGTGCCAACTGTGAACATTGTCATAGTTCATTTGAAATGCTTTTGAATTTCAGGGTCTTATAGCTCAAAAAAATCAGTAAATGCACGAAAAATAACAAATGAAGTCACAAAGGGTTGAAAATTGATGATGTGGCTTTGAATGGTGCATTTTGAACACACAAGAAGTCTGCAGTTGAATTATGTTCAAGAAAATGAAATCCCTTTGTAACAGATAAGTTTTCGTCCGAAACCCTGATACTTCGAAAGAGATTGTCCGTGTTGTACATGAAGTGCATCCAATTTTTGCCGTAACCCTCTCAACTTTTATGCACATGCTATGTGGGTGAAATGATGATGTGGCTTTGAATGGTGCATTTTGAACACACAAAAAATATGGAGTTCAAATAAGTTCAAGAAAATGAAATCCCTTCGTACCAGATGAGTTTTCGTATGAAACCCTTATACTACAAAAGAGATTGTCCGTTTTGTACACGAAGTGCATCTAGTTTTGGCCGTAACCCTCTCAACTTTTATGCACATGCTATGTGGGTGAAATGACGATACCATGCCAACTTTCAACCTTTTCAGAGTTCATTTGAAATGCTTTTGAATTTCAAGGTCATTAGATCAAAAAATTGGTAAATACATGAAAAATAACAAATGAAGTCAGAAAGGGTTGAAAATAGATGATGCAGCTTTGAATGGTGCATTTTGAACACACAAAAAGTATGGAGTTCAAAAAAGTTCAAAAAATGAAATCCCTTTGTAACAGATGAGTTTTCGTCTGAAAATCTAATACTTCGAAAGAGATTGTGCATTTTGTACACGAAGTGCATCCAATTTTTCCCGTAACCCTCTCAACTTTTTAGCACATGCTATGTGGGTGAAATGATAATATCATGCCAACTTTCAACCTTTTCAGAGTTCATTTGTAGTGCTTTTCAATTTCAGGGTCATTTGGCTCAAAAAAATCAGTTAATGCATAAAAATAACAAATGAAGTCAGAAAGGGTTGAAAATTGATGATGTGTCTTTAAATGGTGCATTTTGAACACATAGAAAGTCTGGAGTTCAAATAAGTCCAAGAAAATGAAATCCCTTTGTAATAGATGAGTTTTCGTATGAAACCCTTATACTTTGAAAGAGATTGTCCGTTTTGTACACGAAGTGCATCTAGTTTTTGTCGTAACCCTCTCAACTTCTATGCACATGCGATGTGGGTGAAATTATGATACCATGCCAACTTTCAACCTTTTCAGAGTTCATTTGAAATGCTTTTTGAACTTCCGGGTCATTTAGCTCAAAAAATTAGTAAATGCATAGAAATAACAAATGAAGTCAGAAAGGGTTGAAAATTGATGATGTGTCTTTGAATGGTGCATTTTGAACACACAGAAAGTCTGGAGTTCAAATAAGTTCAAGAAAATGAAATCCCTTTGTAACAGATGAGTTTCCGTATGAAACCCTTATACTTTGAAAGAGATTGTCCGTTTTGTACACGAAGTGCACCTAGTTTTTGCCGTAACCATCTCAACTTTTTAGCACATGCTATGTGGGTGAAATGATGATACCATGCCAACTTTCAACCTTGTCAGAGTTCATTTGAGATGCTTTTGAATTTTAGGGTCATTTAGAGCAAAAAATCAACAAATGAAGTCACAAAGGGTTGAAAATTGATGATGTGGCTTTGAATGGTGCATTTTGAACACACGGAAAGTCTGCAGTTCAAATAATTTAAGAAAATGAAATCCCTTTGTAACACATGAGTTTCCGTATGGAACCCTTATACTTCGAAAGAGATTGTCCGTTTTGTACACGAAGTGCATCTAGTCATTGTCGTAACCCTCTCAACTTTTATGCACATGCTATGTGGGTGAAATTATGATACCATGCCAACTGTGAACATTTTCATAGTTCATTTGAAATGCTTTTGAATTTCAGGGTCTTATAGCTCAAAAAAATCAGTGAATGCATGAAAAATAACAAATGACGTCACAAAGGGTTGAAAATTGATGATGTGGCTTTGAATGGTGCATTTTGAATACACAAGAAGTCTGTAGTTGAATTAAGTTCAAGAAAATGAAATCCCTTTGTAACAGATGAGTTTTCATCTGAAACTCTGATACTTCGAGAGAGATTGTCCGTGTTGTACATGAAGTGCATCCAGTTTTTGCCGTAACCCTCTCAACTTTTATGCACATGCTATGTGGGTGAAATGATGATACCATGCCAAGTTTCAACCTTTTCAGAGTTCATTTGAAATGCTTTTGAATTTCAGGGTCATTTAGCTCAAAAAGTCGGTAAATGCATGAAAAAATAACAAATGAAGTCACAAAGGGTTGAAAATTGATGATGTGGCTTTGAATGGTGCATTTGAACACATAGAAAGTCTGGAGTTCAAATAAATCCAAGAAAATGAAATCCCTTTGTAACAGATAAGTTTCCGTATGAAACCCTTATACTTCGAAAGAGATTGTCCGTTTTGTACACGAAGTGCATCTAGTTTTTGCCGTAACCCTCTCAAATTTTACGCACATGCTATGTGGGTGAAATGATGATACCATCCCAACTTTCAACCTTTTCAGAATTCAATTGAAATGCTTTTGAATATCCGGGTCATTTAGCTCAAAACAATCACTAAATGCATAAAAATAACAAATGAAGTCACGAAGGGTTGAAAATTGTTGATGCGGCTTTGAATGGTGCATTTTGAACACACAAAAAGTATGGAGTTCAAATAAGTTCAAAAAATGAAATCCCTTTGTAACAGATGAGTTTTTGTCCGAAACCCTGATACTTCGAAAGAGATTGTCCGTGTTGTACATGAAGTGCATCCAGTTTTTGCCGTAACCCTCTCAACTTTTATGCACATGCTATGTGGGTGAAATGATGACACCATGCCAACTTTCAACCTTTTCACAGTTCATTTGAAATGTTTTTTGAATTTCTGGGTCATTTAGCTCGAAAAATTAGTAAATGCATAAAAATAACAAATGAAGTTAGAAAGGGTTGAAAATTGAAGATGTGGCTTTGAATGGTGCATTTTGAACACACAGAAAGTATGGAGTTCTAATAAGTTCACGAAAATGAAATCCCTTTGTAACAGATGAGTTTCCGTATGAAACCCTTATACTTTGAAAGAGATTTTCCGTTTTGTACACGAAGTGCACCTAGTTTTTGCCGTAACCGTATCAACTTTTTAGCACATGCTATGTGGGTGAAATGATGATACCATGCCAACTTTCAACCTTTTCAGAGTTCATTTGAAATGCTTTTGAATTTCAGGGTCATTTAGAGCAAAAAATCGGTAAATGCATGAAAAATAACAAATGAAGTCACAAAGGGTCGAAAATTGATGACGTGGCTTTGAATGGTGCATTTTGAACACACAAAAAGTTTGGAGTTCAAATAAGTCCAAGAAAATGAAATCCCTTTGTAACAGATGAGTTTCCGTATGAAACCCTTGTACTTCGAAAGAGATTGTCCATTTTGTACACGAAGTGCATCTAGTTTTTGCCGTAACCCTCTCAACTTTTACGCACATGCTATGTGGGTGAAATGATGATACCATGCCAACTTTCAACCTTTTCAGAGTTCATTTGAATTGCTTTTAAATTTCAGGGTCATTTAGCTCAAAAAATCAGTAAATGCATAAAAATAACAAATGAAGTCAGAAAGAGTTTGAAACTGATGATGTGGCTTCGAATGGTACATTTTGAACACACAAAAAGTGTGGAGTTCAAATAAGTTCAAGAAAATGAAATCCCTTTCTAACAGATGAGTTTCCGTATGAAACCCTTACACTTCGAAAGAGATTGTCCGTTTTGTACACGAAGTGCATCTACTTTTTGCCATAACCCTCTCAACTTTTATGCACATGCTATGTGGGTGAAATGATGATACCATGCCAACTTTTAACCTTTTCAGAGTTCATTTGAAATGCTTTTTGAATTTCCGGGTCATTTAGCTCAAAAAATTAGTAAATGCATAAAAATAACAAATGAAGTCAGAAAGGGTTGAAAATTGATGATGTGGCTTTGAATGGTGCATTTTGAACACACAGAAACTCTGGAGTTCAAATAAGTTCAATAAATGAAATCCCTTTGTAATAGATGAGTTTCCGTATGAAACCCTTATACTTTGAAAGAGATTGTCCGTTTTGTACACGAAGTGCACCTAGTTCTTGCCGTAACCGTCTCAACTTTTTAGCACATGCTATGTGCGTGAAATGATGATACCATGCCAACTTTCAACCTTTTCAGAGTTCATTTGAAATGCTTTTGAATTTCAGGGTCATTTAGAGCAAAAAATCGCTAAATGCATGAAAAATAACAAATGAAGTCACAAAGGGTTGAAAATTGATGATGTGGCTTTGAATGGTGCATTTTGAACACACAAAAAGTATGGAGTTCAAATAAGTTCAAGAAAATGAAATCCCTTCGTAACAGATGATTTTCCGTATGAAACCTTTATACTACGAAAGATATTGTCCGTTTTGTACACGAAGTGCATCTAGTTTTTGCCGTAACCCTCTCAACTTTTATGCACATGCTATGTGGGTGAAATGATCATACCATGCCAACTTTCAACCTTTTCAGAGTTCATTTGAAATGCTTTTAAATTTCAGGGTCATTTAGATCAAAAAATTGGTAAATACATGAAAAATAACAAATGAAGTCACAAAGGGTAGAAAATTGATGATGCAGCTTTGAATGGTGCATTTTGAACACACAAAAAGTATGGAGTTCAAATAAGTTCAAAAAAATGAAATCCCTTTGTAACAGATGAGTTTTCGTCTAAAAATCTGATACTTCGAAAGAGATTGTGCATCCAATTTTTCCCGTAACCCTCTCATCTTTTTAGCACATGCTATGTGGGTGAAATGATGATACCATGCCAAATTTCAACCTTTTCAGAGTTCATTTGTAGTGCTTTTCAATTTCAGGGTCATTTAGCTCAAAAAAAACAGTAAATGCATCAAAATAACAAATGAAGTCAGAAAGGGTTGAAAATTGATGATGTGGCTTTGAATGGTGCATTTTGAACACACAGAAAGTCTGCAGTTCAAATAAGTTCAAGAAAATGAAATCCCTTTGTAACAGATGAGTTTCCGTATGAAACCCTTATACTTCGAAAGAGATTGTCCGTTTTGTACACGAAGTGCATCTAGTCGTTGTCGTAACCCTCTCAACTTTTATGCACATGCTATGTGGGTGAAATTATGATACCATGCCAACTGTGAACATTTTCATAGTTCATTTGAAATGCTTTTGAATTTCAGGGTCTTATAGCTCAAAAAATCAGTAAATGCACGAAAAATAACAAATGAAGTCACAAAGGGTTGAAAATTGATGATGTGGCTTTGAATGGTGCATTTTGAACACACAAGAAGTCTGTAGTTGAATTAAGTTCAAGAAAATGAAATCTCTTTGTAACAGATGAGTTTTCATCCGAAACTCTGATACTTCGAAAGAGATTGTCCGTGTTGTACATGAAGTGCATCTAGTTTTTCTCGTAACCCTCTCAACTTTTATGCACATGCTATGTGGGTGAAATGATGATACCATGCCAAGTTTCATCCTTTTCAGAGTTCATTTGAAATGCTTTTGAATATCAGGGTCATTTAGCTCAAAAAATCGGTAAATGCATGAAAAAATAACAATGAAGTCACAAGGGGATGAAAATTGATGATGTGGCTTTGAATGGTGCATTTTGAACACATAGAAAGTCTGGAGTTCAAATAAGTCCAAGAAAATGAAATCCCTTTGTAACAGATGAGTTTCCATATGAAACCCTTATACTTCGAAAGAGATTGTCCGTTTTGTACACGAAGTGCATCTAGTTTTTGCCATAACCCTCTCAACTTTTATTCACATGCTATGTGGGTGAAATGATGGTACCATGCCAACTTTCAACCTTTTTAGAGTTCATTTGTAGTGCTTTTGAATTTCAGGGTCATTTAGCTCAAAAAATCAGTAAATGCATAAAAATAACAAATGAAGTCAAAAAGGGTTTGAAATTGATGATGTGGCTTTGAATGGTGCATTTTGAACACACAAAAAGTGTGGAGTTCAAATAAGTTCAAGAAAATGAAATCCCTTTCTAACAGATGAGTTTCCATATGAAACCCTTATACTTCAAAAGAGATTGTCCGTTTTGTACACGAAGTGCATCTACTTTTTGCCGTAACCCACTCAACTTTTATGCACATGCTATGTGGGTGAAATGATGATACCATGCCAACTTTCAACCTTTTCAGAATTCATTTGAAAAGCTTTTGAATTTCAGGGTCATTTAGAGCAAAAAATCGGTAAATGCATGAAAAATAACAAATGAAGTCACAAAGGGTTACAAATTGATGATGTGGATTTGAATGGTGCATTTTGAACACACAGAAAGTATGGAGTTCAAATAAGTTCAAGAAGATGAAATCCCTTCGTAACAGATGAGTTTCCGTATGAAACCCTTATACTTCGAAAGACATTGTCCGTTTTGTACACGAAGTGCATCTAGTTTTTGCCATAACCCTCTCAACTTTTATGCACATGCTATGTGGGTGAAATGATGATACCATGCCAACTTTCAACCTTTTTAGAGTTCATTTGTAGTGCTTTTGAATTTCAGGGTCATTTAGCTCAAAAAATCAGTAAATGCATAAAAATAACAAATGAAGTCAAAAAGGGTTTGAAATTGATGATGTGGCTTTGAATGGTGCATTTACAACACACAAAAAGTCTGGAGTTCAAATAAGTTCAAAAAAATGAAATCCCTTCGTAACAGATGAGTTTTCGTCCGAAAATCTAATACCTCGAAAGAGATTGTGCATTTTGTACATGAATGCATCCAATTTTTCTCGTAGCCCTCTCAACTTTTTAGCACATGCTATGTGGGTGAAATGATGATAACATGCCAACTTTCAACCTTTTCAGAGTTCATTTGTAGTGCTTTTCAATTTTAGGGTCATTTAGCTCAAAAAAATCAGTAAATTCATAAAAATAACAAATGAAGTCAGAAAGGGTTAAAAATTGATGATGTGGCTTTGAATGGTGCATTTTGAACACACAGAAAGTCTGCAGTTCAAATAAGTTCAAGAAAATGAAATCCCTTTGTAACAGATGAGTATCCGTATGAAACCCTTATACTTCGAAAGAGATTGTCCGTTTTGTACACGAAGTGCATTTAGTCATTGCCGTAACCTTCTCGACTTTTATGCACATGCTATGTGGGTGAAATGATGATACCATGCCAACTGTGAACATTTTCATAGTTCATTTGAAATGCTTTTGAATTTTAGGGTCTTATAGCTCAAAAAATCAGTAAATGCACGAAAAATTACAAATGAAGTCACAAAGGGTTGAAAATTGATGATGTGGCTTTGAATGGTGCATTTTGAACACACAAGAAGTCTGCAGTTGAATTATGTTCAAGAAAATGAAATCCCTATTTAACAGATGTGTTTTCGTCCGAAACCATGATACTTCGAAAGAGATTCTCCGTGTTGTACATGAAGTGCATCCAGTTTTTGCCGTAACCCTCTCAACTTTTATGCACATGCTATGTGGGTGAAATGATGATGTGGCTTTGAATGGTGCATTTTGAACACACAAAAAGTATGGAGTTCAAATAAGTTCAAGAAAATGAAATCCCTTCTTAACAGATGAGTTTCCGTATGAAACCCTTATACTACAAAAGAGATTGTCCGTTTTGTACACGAAGTGCATCTAGTTTTTGCCGTAACCCTCTCAACTTTTATGCACATGCTATGTGGGTGAAATGACGATACCATGCCAACTTTCAACCTTTTCAGAGTTCATTTGAAATGCTTTTGAATTTCAGGGTCATTTAGATCAAAAAATCAGTAAATACATGAAAAATAACAAATGAAGTCAGAAAGGGTTGAAAATAGATGATGCGGCTTTGAATGGTGCATTTTGAACACACAAAATGTATGGACTTCAAATAAGTTCAAAAAAATGAAATCCCTTTGTAACAGATGAGTTTTCGTCTGAAAATCTGATACTTCGAAAGAGATTGTGCATTTTGTACACGAAGTGCATCCAATTTTTCTCGTAACCCTCTCAACTTTTTAGCACATGCTATGTGGGTGAAATGATAATATCATGCCAACTTTCAACCTTTTTACAGTTCATTTGTAGTGCTTTTCAATTTCAGGGTCATTTGGCTCAAAAAATTAGTAAATGCATAAAAATAACAAATGAAGTCAGAAAGGGTTGAAAATTGATGATGTGGCTTTGAATGCTGCATTTTGAACACACAGAAAGTCTGGAGTTCAAATAAGTTCAAGAAAATGAAATCCCTTTGTAACAGATGAGTTTCCGTATGAAACCCTTATACTTTGAAAGAGATTGTCCGTTTTGTACACGAAGTGCACCTAGTTTTTGCCGTAACCGTCTCAACTTTTTAGCACATGCTATGTGGGTGAAATGATGATACCATGCCAACTTTCAACCTTGTCAGAGTTCATTTGAAATGCTTTTGAATTTCAGGGTCATTTAGAGCAAAAAATCGGTAAATGCATGAAAAATAACAAATGAAGTCACAAAGGGTTGAAAATTGATGATGTGGCTTTGAATGCTGCATTTTGAACACACAGAAAGTCTGCAGTTCAAATAAGTTCAAGAAAATGAAATCCCTTTCTAACAGATGAGTTTCCGTATGAAACCCTTATACTTCGAAAGAGATTGTCCGTTTTGTACACGAAGTGCATCTAGTCATTGTCCTAACCCTCTCAACTTTTATGCACATGCTATGTTGGTGAAATTATGATACCATGCCAACTGTGAACATTTTCATAGTTCATTTGAAATGCTTTTGAATTTCAGGGTCTTATAGCTCAAAAAAATCAGTAAATGAACGAAAAATAACAAATGAAGTCACAAAGGATTGAAAATTGATGATGTGGATTTGAATGGTGCATTTTGAACATACAAGAAGTCTGCAGTTGAATTATGTTCAAGAAAATGAAATCCCTTTGTAACAGATGAGTTTTCGTCCGAAACCCTGATACTTCGAAAGAGATTCTCCGTGTTGTACATGAAGTGCATCCAGTTTTTGCCGTAACCCTCTCAACTTTTATGCACATGCTATGTGGGTGAAATGATGATGTGGCTTTGAATGGTGCATTTTGAACACACAAAAAGTATGGAGTTCAAATAAGTTCAAGAAAATGAAATCCCTTCTTAACTGATGAGTTTCCATATGAAACCCTTATACTACAAAAGAGATTGTCCGTTTTGTACACGAAGTGCATCTAGTTTTTGCCGTAACCCTCTCAACTTTTATGCACATGCTATGTTGGTGAAATGACGATACCATGCCAACTTTCAACCTTTTCAGAGTTCATTTGAAATGCTTTTGAATTTCAGGGTCATTTAGATCAAAAAATCAGTAAATACATGAAAAATAACAAATGAAGTCAGAAAGGGTTGAAAATAGATGATGCGGCTTTGAATGGTGCATTTTGAACACACAAAAAGTATGGACTTCAAATAAGTTCAAAAAAATGAAATCCCTTTGTAACAGATGAGTTTTCGTCTGAAAATCTGATACTTCGAAAGAGATTGTGCATTTTGTACACGAAGTGCATCCAATTTTTCTCGTAACCCTCTCAACTTTTTAGCACATGCTATGTGGGTGAAATGATAATATCATGCCAACTTTCAACCTTTTTAGAGTTCATTTGTAGTGCTTTTCAATTTCAGGGTCATTTGGCTCAAAAAATTAGTAAATGCATAAAAATAACAAATGAAGTCAGAAAGGGTTGAAAATTGATGATGTGGCTTTGAATGCTGCATTTTGAACACACAGAAAGTCTGGAGTTCAAATAAGTTCAAGAAAATGAAATCCCTTTGTCACAGATGAGTTTCCGTATGAAACCCTTATACTTTGAAAGAGATTGTCCGTTTTGTACACGAAGTGCACCTAGTTTTTGCCGTAACCGTCTCAACTTTTTAGCACATGCTATGTGGGTGAAATGATGATACCATGCCAACTTTCAACCTTGTCAGAGTTCATTTGAAATGCTTTTGAATTTCAGGGTCATTTAGAGCAAAAAATCGGTAAATGCATGAAAAATAACAAATGAAGTCACAAAGGGTTGAAAATTGATGATGTGGCTTTGAATGCTGCATTTTGAACACACAGAAAGTCTTCAGTTCAAATAAGTTCAAGAAAATGAAATCCCTTTGTAACAGATGAGTTTCCGTATGAAACCCTTATACTTCGAAAGAGATTGTCCGTTTTGTACACGAAGTGCATCTAGTCATTGTCCTAACCCTCTCAACTTTTATGCACATGCTATGTTGGTGAAATTATGATACCATGCCAACTGTGAACATTTTCATAGTTCATTTGAAATGCTTTTGAATTTCAGGGTCTTATAGCTCAAAAAAATCAGTAAATGAACGAAAAATAACAAATGAAGTCACAAAGGATTGAAAATTGATGATGTGGATTTGAATGGTGCATTTTGAACACACAAGAAGTCTGTAGTTGAATTAAGTTCGAGAAAATGAAATCCCTTTGTAACAGATGAGTTTTCATCCGAAACTCTAATATTTCGGAAGAGATTGTCCATGTTGTACATGAAGTGCATCCAGTTTTTGCCGTAACCCTCTCAACTTTTATGCACATGCTATGTGGGTGAAATGATGATACCATGCCAAGTTTCAACCTTTTCAGAGTTCATTTGAAATGCTTTTGAATTTTAGGGTCATTTAGCTCAAAAAGTCGGTAAATGCATGAAAAAATAACAAATGAAGTCACAAAGGGTTGAAAATTGATGATGTGGCTTTGAATGGTGCATTTTGAACACATAGAAAGTCTGGAGTTCAAATAAGTCCATGAAAATGAAATCCCTTTGTAACAAATGACTTTCCGTATGAAACCCTTAAACTTCGAAAGAGATTGTCCGTTTTGTTCACGAAGTGCATCTAGTTTTTGCCGTAACCCTCTCAACTTTTATGCAGATGCTATGTGGGTGAGATGATGATACCATGCCAACTTTCAACATTTTCAGAATTCATTTGAAATGCTTTTGAATATCCGGGTCATTTAGCTCAAAAAAATCAGTAAATGCATAAAAATAACAAATGAAGTCACAAAGGGTTGAAAATTGATGATGCGGCTTTGAATGGTGCATTTTGAACACACAAAAAGTATGGAGTTCAAATAAGTTGAAAAAATGAAATCCCTTTGTAACAGATGAGTTTTCGTCTGAAAATCTGATACTTCGAAAGGGATTGTGCATTTTGTACACGAAGTGCATCCACTTTTTCTCGTAACCCTCTCAACTTTTTAGCACATGCTATGTGGGTGAAATGATGATATCATGCCAACTTTCAACCTTTTCAGAGTTCATTTGTAGTGCTTTTCAATTTCAGGGTCATTTAGCTCAAAAAAATCAGTAAATGCATAAAAATAACAAATGAAGTCAGAAAGGGTTGAAAATTGATGATGTGGCTTTGAATGGTGCATTTTGAACACACAGAAAGTCTGCAGTTCAAATAAGTTCAAGAAAATGAAATCCCTTTGTAACAGATGAGTTTCCGTATGAAACCCTTATACTTCGAAAGAGATTGTCCGTTTTGTACACGAAGTGCATCTAGTCATTGTCGTAACCCTCTCAACTTTTATGCACATGCTATGTGTATGAAATTATGATACCATGCCAACTGTGAACATTTTCATAGTTCATTTGAAATGCTTTTGAATTTCAGGGTCTTATAGCTTAAAAAAATCAGTAAATGCACGAAAAATAACAAATGAAGTCACAAAGGGTTGAAAATTGATGATGTGGCTTTGAATGGTGCATTTTGAACACACAAGAAGTCTGCAATTGAATTATGTTCAAGAAAATGAAATCCCTTTGTAACAGATGAGTTTTCGTCCAAAACCTTGATACTTCGAAAGAGATTGTCCGTGTTGTACATGAAGTGCATCCAGTTTTTGCCGTAACCCTCTCAACTTTTATGCACATGCTATGTGGGTGAAATGATGATACCATGCCAAGTTTCAACCTTTTCAGAGTTCATTTGAAATGCTTTTGAATTTCAGGGTCATTTAGCTCAACAAATCGGTAAATGCATGAAAAAATAACAAATGATGTCACAAAGGGTTGAAAATTGATGATGTGGCTTTGAATGGTGCATTTTGAACACATAGAAAGTCTGGAGTTCAAATAAGTCCAAGAAAATGAAATCCCTTTGTAATAGATGAGTTTCCATATGAAACCCTTATACTTCGAAAGAGATTATCCGTTTTGTACACGAAGTGCATCTAGTTTTTGCCGTAACCCTCTCAACTTTTATGCACCTGCTATGTGGGTGAAATTATGATACCATGCCAACTTTCAACCTTTTCAGAGTTCATTTGTAGTGCTTTTGAATTTCAGGGTCATTTAGCTCAAAAAATCAGTAAATGCATAAAAATAACAAATGAAGTCAGAAAGGGTTTGAAATTGATGATGTGGCTTTGAATGATGCATTTTGAACACACAAAAAGTGTGGAGTTCAAATAAGTTCAAGGTAATGAAATCCCTTTCTAACAGATGAGTTTCCGTATGAAACCCTTATACTTCGAAAGAGATTGTCCGTTTTCTACACGAAGTGCATCTACTTTTTTCCGTAACCATATCAACTTTTATGCACATGATATGTGGGTGAAATGATGATACCATGCCAACTTTCAACCTTGTCAGACTTCATTTGAAATGCTTTTGAATTTCAGTGTCATTTATAGCAAAAAATCGGTAAATGCATGAAAAATAACAAATGAAGTCAGAAAGGGTTGAAAATTGATGATGTGGCTTGGAATGGTGCATTTTGAACACATAGGAAGTCTGGATTTCAAATAAGTCCAAGAAAATGAAATCCCTTTGTTACAGATGAGTTTCCGTATGAAACTCTTATACTTCGAAAGAGATTGTCCGTTTTGTACACGAAGTGCATCTAGTCATTGTCGTAACCCTCTCGACTTTTATGAACATGCTATGTGGGTGAAATAATGATACCATGCCAACTGTGAACATTTTCATAGTTCATTTGAAATGCTTTTGAATTTCAGGGTCTTATAGCTCAAAAAAATCAGCAAATGCATGAAAAATAACAAATGAAGTCACAAAGGGTTGAAAATTGATAATGTGGCTTTGAATGGTGCATTTTGAAGACACAAGAAGTCTGCAGTTGCATTATGTTCAAGAAAATGAAATCCCTTTGTAACAGATGAGTTTTCGTCCGAAACCCTGATACTTCGAAAGAGATTGTCCGAGTTGTACATGAAGTGCATCCAGTTTTTGCCGTAACCCTCTCAACTTTTATGCACATGCTATGTGGGTGAAATGATGATGTGGCTTTGAATGGTGCATTTTGAACACATAAAAAGTATGGAGTTCAAATAAGTTCAAGAAAATGAAATCCCTTCGTAACAGATGAGTTTCCGTATGAAACCCTTATAGTACAAAAGAGATTGTCCGTTTTGTACACGAAGTGCATCTAGTTTTTGCCGTAACCCTCTCGACTTTTATGCACATGCTATGTGGGTGAAATGACGATACCATGCCAACTTTCAACCTTTTCAGAGTTCATTCGAAATGCTTTTGAATTTCAGGGTCATTTAGATCAAAAAATCTGTAAATACATGAAAAATAACAAATGAAGTCAGAAAGGGTTGAAAATAGATGATGCGGCTTTGAATGGTGCATTTTGAACACACAAAAAGTATGGGGTTCAAATAAGTTCAAAAAAATGAAATCCCTTTGTAACAGATGAGTTTTCGTCTGAAAATCTGATACTTCGAAAGAGATTGTGCATTTTGTACATGAAGTGCATCCAATTTTTCCCGTAACCCTCTCAACTTTTTAGCACATGCTATGTGGGTGAAATGATAATATCATGCCAACTTTCAACCTTTTCAGAGTTCATTTGTAGTGCTTTTCAATTTCAGGGTCATTTGGCTCAAAAAAATCAGTAAATGCATAAAAATAACAAATGAAGTCAGAAAGGGTTTGAAATTGATGATGTGGCTTTGAATGATGCATTTTGAACACACAAAAAGTGTGGAGTTCAAATAAGTTCAAGGAAATGAAATCCCTTTCTAATAGATGAGTTTCCGTATGAAACCCTTATACTTCGAAAGAGATTGTCCGTTTTGTACACGAAGTGCATCTACTTTTTTCCGTAACCATATCAACTTTTATGCACATGCTATGTGGGTGAAATGATGATACCATGCCAACTTTCAACCTTGTCAGACTTCATTTGAAATGCTTTTGAATTTCAGTGTCATTTATAGCAAAAAATCGGTAAATGCATGAAAAATAACAAATGAAGTCAGAAAGGGTTGAAAATTTATGATGTGGCTTTGAATGGTGCATTTTGAACACATAGAAAGTCTGGATTTCAAATAAGTCCAAGAAAATGAAATCCCTTTGTAACAGATGAGTTTCCGTATGAAAACCTTATACTTCGAAAGAGATTGTCCGTTTTGTACACGAAGTGCATCTAGTCATTGTCGTAACCCTCTCGACTTTTATGCACATGCTATGTGGGTGAAATGATGATACCATGCCAACTGTGAACATTTTCATAGTTCATTTGAAATGCTTTTGAATTTCAGGGTCTTATAGCTCAAAAAAATCAGTAAATGCACGAAAAATAACAAATGAAGTCACAAAGGGTTGAAAATTGATAATGTGGCTTTGAATGGTGCATTTTGAACACACAAGAAGTCTGCAGTTGCATTATGTTCAAGAAAATGAAATCCCTTTGTAACAGATGAGTTTTCGTCCGAAGCCCTGATACTTCGAAAGAGATTGTCCGAGTTGTACATGAAGTGCATCCAGTTTTTGCCGTAACCCTCTCAACTTTTATGCACATGCTATGTGGGTGAAATGATGATGTGGCTTTGAATGGTGCATTTTGAACACACAAAAAGTATGGAGTTCAAATAAGTTCAAGAAAATGAAATCCCTTCGTAACAGATGAGTTTCCGTATGAAACCCTTATACTACAAAAGAGATTGTCCGTTTTGTACACGAAGTGCATCTAGTTTTTTCCGTAACCCTCTCAACTTTTATGCACATGCTATGTGGGTGAAATGATGATACCATGCCAACTGTGAACATTTTCATAGTTCATTTGAAATGCTTTTGAATTTCAGGGTCTTATAGCTCAAAAAAATCAGTAAATGCACGAAAAATAACAAATGAAGTCACAAAGGGTTGAAAATTGATAATGTGGCTTTGAATGGTGCATTTTGAACACACAAGAAGTCTGCAGTTGCATTATGTTCAAGAAAATGAAATCCCTTTGTAACAGATGATTTTCGTCCGAAGCCCTGATACTTCGAAAGAGATTGTCCGAGTTGTACATGAAGTGCATCCAGTTTTTGCCGTAACCCTCTCAACTTTTATGCACATGCTATGTGGGTGAAATGATGATGTGGCTTTGAATGGTGCATTTTGAACACACAAAAAGTATGGAGTTCAAATAAGTTCAAGAAAATGAAATCCCTTCGTAACAGATGAGTTTCCGTATGAAACCCTTATACTACAAAAGAGATTGTCCGTTTTGTACACGAAGTGCATCTAGTTTTTGCCGTAACCCTCTCAACTTTTATGCACATGCTATGTGGGTGAAATGACGATACCATGCCAACTTTCAACCTTTTCAGAGTTCATTCGAAATGCTTTTGAATTTCAGGGTCATTTCGATCAAAAAATCGGTAAATACATGAAAAATAACAAATTAAGTCAGAAAGGGTTGAAAATAGATGATGCGGCTTTGAATGGTGCATTTTGAACACACAAAAAGTCTGGAGTTCAAATAAGTTCGAGAAAATGAAATCCCTTTGTAAGAGATTGTCCGTTTTGTACACGAAGTGCATCTAGTCATTGTCGTAACCCTCTCAACTTTTATGCACATGCTATGTGTATGAAATTATGATACCATGCCAACTGTGAACATTTTCATAGTTCATTTGAAATGCTTTTGAATTTCAGGGTCTTATAGCTCAAAAAAACAGTAAATGCACGAAAAAAACAAATGAAGTCACAAAGGGTTGAAAATTGATGATGTGGCTTTGAATGGTGCATTTTCAACACACAAGAAGTCTGCAATTGAATTAAGTTCAAGAAAATGAAATCCCTTTGTAACAGATGAGTTTTCGTCCGAAACCCTGATACTTCGAAAGAGATTGTCCGTGTTGTACATGAAGTGCATCCAGTTTTTGCCGTAACCCTCTCAACTTTTATGCACATGCTATGTGGGTGAAATGATGATACCATGCCAAGTTTCAACCTTTTCAGAGTTCATTTGAAATGCTTTTGAATTTCAGGGTCATTTAGCTCAAAAAATCGGTAAATGCATGAAAAAATAACAAATGAAGTCACAAAGGGTTGAAAATTGATGATGTGGATTTGAATGGTGCATTTTGAACACATAGAAAGTCTGGAGTTCAAATAAGTCCAAGAAAATGAAATCCCTTTGTAATAGATGAGTTTCCATATGAAACCCTTATGCTTCGAAAGAGATTATCCGTTTTGTACACGAAGTGCATCTAGTTTTGGCCGTAACCCTCTCAACTTTTAGGCACGTGCTATGTGGGTGAAATGATGATACCATGCCAACTTTCAACCTTTTCAGTGTTCATTTGTAGTGCTTTTGAATTTCAGGGTCATTTAGCTCAAAAAATCAGTAAATGCATAAAAATAACAAATGAAGTCAGAAAGGGTTTGAAATTGATGATGTGGCTTTGAATGATGCATTTTGAACACACAAAATGTGTGGAGTTCAAATAAGTTCAAGGAAATGAAATCCCTTTCTAACAGATGAGTTTCCGTATGAAACCCTTATACTTTGAAAGAGATTGTCCGTTTTGTACACGAAGTGCATCTACTTTTTTCCGTAACCATATCAACTTTTATGCACATGCTATGTGGGTGAAATGATGATACCATGCCAACTTTCAACCTTGTTAGAGTATATTTGAAATGCTTTTGAATTTCAGTGTCATTTAGAGCAAAAAATCGGTAAATGCATGAAAAATAACAAATGAAGTCACAAAGGGTTGAAAATTGATGATATGGATTTGAATGGTGCATTTTGAACACGTAGAAAGTCTGGAGTTCAAATAAGTCCAAGAAAATGAAATCCCTTTGTAATAGATGAGTTTCCATATGAAACCCTTATGCTTCGAAAGAGATTATCCGTTTTGTACACGAAGTGCATCTAGTTTTTGCCGTAACCCTCTCAACTTTTAGGCACGTGCTATGTGGGTGAAATGATGATACCATGCCAACTTTCAACCTTTTCAGTGTTCATTTGTAGTGCTTTTGAATTTCAGGGTCATTTAGCTCAAAAAATCAGTAAATGCATAAAAATAACAAATGAAGTCAGAAAGGGTTTGAAATTGATGATGTGGCTTTGAATGATGCATTTTGAACACACAAAATGTGTGGAGTTCAAATAAGTTCAAGGAAATGAAATCCCTTTCTAACAGATGAGTTTCCGTATGAAACCCTTATACTTCGAAAGAGATTGTCCGTTTTGTACACGAAGTGCATCTACTTTTTTCCGTAACCATATCAACTTTTATGCACATGCTATGTGGGTGAAATGATGATACCATGCCAACTTTCAACCTTGTCAGAGTTCATTTGAAATGCTTTTGAATTTCAGTGTCATTTAGAGCAAAAAATCGGTAAATGCATGAAAAATAACAAATGAAGTCAGAAAGGGTTGAAAATTGATGATGTGGCTTTGAATGGTGCATTTTGAACACATAGAAAGTCTGGACTTAAAATAAGTCCAAGAAAATGAAATCCCTTTGTAACAGATGAGTTTCCGTATGAAACCCTTATACTTCGAAAGAGATTGTCCGTTTTGTACACGAAGTGCATCTAGTCATTGCCGTAACCCTCTCGACTTTTATGCACATGCTATGTGGGTGAAATGATGATACCATGCCAACTGTGAACATTTTCATAGTTCATTTGAAATGCTTTTAAATTTCAGGGTCTTATAGCTTAAAAAAATCAGTAAATGCACGAAAAATAACAAGTGAAGTCACAAAGGGTTGAAAATTGATAATGTGGCTTTGAATGGTGCATTTTGAACACACAAGAAGTCTGCAGTTGCATTGTGTTCAAGAAAATGAAATCCCTTTGTAATAGATGAGTTTTCGTCCGAAACCCTGATACTTCGAAAGAGATTGTCCGAGTTGTACATGAAGTGCATCCAGTTTTTGCCGTAACCCTCTCAACTTTTATGCACATGCTATGTGGGTGAAATGATGATGTGGCTTTGAATGGTGCATTTTGAACACACAAAAAGTATGGAGTTCAAATAAGTTCAAGAAAATGAAATCCCTTCGTAACAGATGAGTTTCCGTATGAAACCCTTATACTACAAAAGAGATTGTCCGTTTTGTACACGAAGTGCATCTAGTTTTTGCCGTAACCCTCTCAACTTTTATGCACATGCTATGTGGGTGAAATGACGATACCATGCCAAATTTCAACCTTTCAGAGTTCATTCGAAATGCTTTTGAATTTCAGGGTCATTTAGATCAAAAAATCGGTAAATACATGAAAAATAACAAATGAAGTCAGAAAGGGTTGAAAATAGATGATGCGGCTTTGAATGGTGCATTTTGAACACACAAAAAGTATGGAGTTCAAATAAGTTCAAAAAAATGAAATCCCTTTGTAACAGATGAGTTTTCGTCTGAAAATCTGATACTTCGAAAGAGATTGTGCATTTTGTACACGAAGTGCATCCAATTTTTCCCGTAACCCTCTCAACTTTTTTGCACATGCTTTGTGGGTGAAATGATAATATCATGCCAACTTTCAACCTTTTCAGAGTTCATTTGTAGTGCTTTTCAATTTCAGGGTCATTTGGCTCAAAAAAATCAGTAAATGCATAAAAATAACAAATGAAGTCAGAAAGGGTTGAAAATTGATGATGTGTCTTTGAATGGTGCATTTTGAACACATAGAAAGTCTGCAGTTCAAATAAGTCCAAGAAAATGAAATCCCTTTGTAACAGATGAGTTTCCGTATGAAACCCTTATAATTCGAAAGAGATTGTCCATTTTGTACACGAAGTGCATCTAGTTTTTGCCGTAACCCTCTCAACTTTTATGCACATGCTATGTGTGTGAAATGATGATACCATGCCAACTTTCAACCTTTTCAGAGTTCATTTGAAATGCTTTTTGAATTTCCGGGTCATTTAGCTCAAAAAATTAGTAAATACATAAAAATAACAAATGAAGTCAGAAAGGGTTGAAAATTGATGATGTGGCTTTGAATGGTGCATTTTGAACACACAAAAAGTCTGGAGTTCAAATAAGTTCAAGAAAATGAAATCCCTTTGTAGCAGATGAGTTTCCGTATGAAACCCTTATACTTCGAAAGAGATTGTCCGTTTTGTACACGAAGTGCATCTAGTCCTTGTCGTAACCCTCTCAACTTTTATGCACATGCTATGTGGGTGAAATTATGATACCATGCCAACTGTGAACATTTTCATAGTTCATTTGAAATGCTTTTGAATTTCAGGGTCTTATAGCTCAAAAAAATTAGTAAATGCACGAAAAATAACAAATGAAGTCACAAAGGGTTGAAAATTGATGATGTGGCTTTTAATGGTGCATTTTGAACACACAAGAAGTCTGTAGTTGAATTAAGTTCAAGAAAATGAAATCCCTTTGTAACAGATGAGTTTTCATCCGAAACTCTGATACTTCGAAAGAGATTGTCTGTGTTGTACATGAAGTGCATCCAGTTTTTGCCGTAACCCTCTCAACTTTTATGCACATGCTATGTGGGTGAAATGATGATACCATGCCAAGTTTCAACCTTTTCAGAGTTCATTTGAAATGCTTTTGAATTTTAGGGTCATTTAGCTCAAAAAGTCGGTAAATACATGAAAAAATAACAAATGAAGTCACAAAGGGTTGAAAATTGATGATGTGGCTTTGAATGGTGCATTTTAAACGCATAGAAAGTCTGGAGTTCAAATAAGTCCAAGAAAATGAAATCCCTTTGTAACAGATGAGTTTCCGTATGAAACCCTTATACTTCGAAAGAGATTGTCCGTTTTGTACACGAAGTGCATCTAGTTTTTGCCGTAACCCTCTCAACTTTTATGCACATGCTATGTGGGTGTAATGACGATACCATGCCAACTTTCAACCTTTTCAAAATTCATTTGAAATGCTTTTGAATATCCGAGTCATTTAGCTCAAAAAAATCAGTAAATGCATAAAAAATAACAAATGAAGTCACAAAGGGTTTGAAATTGATGATGTGGCTTTGAATGGTGCATTTTGAAAACACAAAAAGTGTGGAGTTCAAGAAAATGAAATCCCTTTCTAACAGATGAGTTTCCGTATGAAACCCTTATACTTCGAAAGAGATTGTCCGTTTTGTACATGAAGTGCATCTACTTTTTTCCGTAACCCTCTCAACTTTTATGCACATGCTATGTGGGTGAAATGATGATACCATGCCAACTTTCAACCTTTTTGGAATTCATTTGAAATGCTTTTGAATTTCAGGGTCATTTAGAGCAAAAAATCGGTAAATGCATGAAAAATAACAAATGAAGTCACAAAGGGTTGAAAATTGATGATGTGGCTTTGAATGGTGCATTTTGAACACACAAAAAGTATGGAGTTCAAATAAGTTCAAGAAAATGAAATCCCTTCGTAACAGATGAGTTTCCGTATGAAACCCTTATACTTTGAAAGACATTGTCCGTTTTGTACACGAAGTGCATCTATTTTTTGCCGTAACCCTCTCAACTTTTATGCACATGCTATGTGGGTGAAATGATGTTACTAAGCCAACTTTCAACCTTTTCAGAGTTCATTTGAAATGCTTTTAAATTTCAGGGTCATTTAGATCAAAAAATCGGTAAATGCCTGAAAAATAACAAATGAAGTCACAAAGGGTTGAAAATTGATGATGCGGCTTTGAATGGTGCATTTTGAACACACAAAAAGTCTGGAGTTCAAATAAGTTCAAAAAAATGAAATCCCTTCATAACAGATGAGTTTTCGTCCGAAAATCTGATACCTCGAAAGAGATTGTGCATTTTGTACACGAAGTGCATCCAATTTTTCCCGTAGCCCTCTAAACTTTTTAGCACGTGCTATGTGGGTGAAATGATGATATCATGCCAACATTCAACCTTTTGAGAGTTCATTTGTAGTGCTTTTCAATTTCAGGGTCATTTAGCTCAAAAAAATCAGTAAATGCATAAAAATAACAAATGAAGTCAGAAAGGGTTGAAAACTGATGATGTGGCTTTGAATGGTGCATTTTGAACACACAAAAAGTCTGCAGTTCAAATAAGTTCAAGAAAATGAAATCCCTTCGTAACAGATGAGTTTCCGTATCAAACCCTTATACTTCGAAAGAGATTGTCCGTGTTGTACACGAAGTGCATCTAGTCATTGCCGTAACCCTGGCAACTTTTATGCCCATGCTATGTGGGTGAAATGATGATACCATGCCAACTGTGAACATTTTCATAGTTCATTTGAAATGCTTTTGAATTTCAGGGTCTTATAGCTCAAAAAAATCAGTAAATGCATGAAAAATAACAAATGAAGTCACATTGGTTGAAAATTGATGATGTGGCTTTGAATGGTGCATTTTGAACACACAAGAAGTCTGCAGTTGAATTATGTTCAAGAAAATGAAATCCCTTTGTAACAGATGAGTTTTCGTCCGAAACCCTGATACTTCGAAAGAGATTGTCCGTGTTGTACATGAAGTGCATCCAGTTTTTGCTGTAACCCTCTCAACTTTTATGCACATGCTATGTGGGTGAAATGGTGATACCATGCCAAGTTTCAACCTTTTCAGAGTTCATTTCAAATGCTTTTGAATTTCAGGTTCATTTAGCTCAAAAAGTCGGTAAATGCATGAAAAAATAACAAAAGAAGTCACAAAGGGTTGAAAATTGATGATGTGGCTTTGAATGGTGCATTTTGAACACATAGAAAGTCTGGAGTTCAAATAAGTCCAAGAAAATGAAATCCCTTTGTAACAGATGAGTTTCCGTATGAAACCCTTATACTTCGAAAGAGATTGTCCGTTTTGTACACGAAGTGCATCTAGTTTTTGCCGTAACCCTCTCAACTTTTATGCACATGCTATGTGGGTGAAATGATGATACCATGCCAACTTTCAACCTTTTCAGAGTTCATTTGTAGTGCTTTTGAATTTCAGGGTCATTTAGCTCAAAAAAAATCTGTAAATGCATAAAAATAACGAATGAAGTCAGAAATAGTTTAAAAATGATGATGTGGCTTTGAATGGTGCATTTTGAACACACAAAAAGTGTGGAGTTCAAATAAGCTCAAGAAAATGAAATCCCTTTCTAACAGATGAGTTTCCGTATGAAACTCTTATACTTCGAAAGAGATTGTCCGTTTTGAACACGAAGTGCATCTACTTTTTGCCATAACCCTCTCAACTTTTATGCACATGCTATGAGGGTGAAATGATGACACCATGCCAACTTTCAGCCTTTTCAGAATTCATTTGAAATGCTTTTGAATTTCCGGGTCATTTAGCTCAAAAAAATCAGTAAATGCATAAAAATAACAAATGAAGTCACAAAGGGTTGAAAATTGATGATGTAGCTTTGAATGGTGCATTTTGAACACAAAGAAAGTCTGGAGTTCAAATAAGTTCAAGAAAATGAAATCGCTTCGTAACAGATGAGTTTCCGTGTGAAACCCTTATACTTCGAAAGACATTGTCCGTTTTGTACAAGAAGTGCATCTATTTTTTGTCGTAACCCTCTCAACTTTCATGCACATGCTATATGGGTGAAATGATGATACCAAGCCAACTTTCAACCTTTTCAGAGTTCATTTGAAATGCTTTTGAATTTCAGGGTCATTTAGATCAAAAATCGGTAAATGCATGAAAAATAACAAATGAAGTCACAAAGGGTTGAAAATTGATGATGCAGCTTTGAATGGTGCATTTTAAACACACAAAAAGTATGGAGTTCAAATTAGTTCAAAAAAATGAAATCCCTTCGTAACAGAAGAGTTTTCGTCCGAAAATCTAATACCTCGAAAGAGATTGTGCATTTTGTACACGAAGTGCATCCAATTTTTCCTGTAGCCCTCTCAACTTTTTAGCACATGCTATGTGGGTGAAATGATGATATCATGCCAACTTTCAACCTTTTCAGAGTTCATTTGTAGTGCTTTTCAATTTCAGGGTACTTTAGCTAAAAAAACAGTAAATGCATAAAAATAACACATGAAGTCAGAAAGGGTTGAAAATTGATGATGTGGCTTTGAATGGTGCATTTTGAACACACAGAAAGTCTGCAGTTCCAATAAGTTCAAGAAAACGAAATCCCTTTGTAACAGATGAGTTTCCGTATGAAACCCTTATACTTCAAAAGAGATTGTCCGTGTCGTACACGAAGTGCATCTAGTCATTGCCGTAACCCTGGCAACTTTTATGCACATGCTATGTGGGTGAAATGATGATACCACGCCAACTGTGAACATTTTCATAGTTCATTTGAAATGCTTTTGAATTTCAGGGTCTTATAGCTCTAAAAAATCAGTAAATGCATGAAAAATAACAAATGAAGTCACAAAGGGCTGAAAATTGATGATGTGGCTTCGAATGGTGCATTTTGAACACACAAGAAGTCTGCAGTTGAATTATGTTCAAGAAAATGAAATCCCTTTGTAACAAATGAGTTTTCGTCTGAAACCCTGATACTTCGAAAGAGATTGTCCGTGTTGTACATGAAGTGCATGCAGTTTTTGCCGTAACCCTCTCAACTTTTATGCACATGCTATGTGGGTGAAATGATGATACCATGCCAAGTTTCAACCTTTTCAGAGTTCATTTCAAATGCTTTTGAATTTCAGGGTCATTTAGCTCAAAAAGTCGGTAAATGCATGAAAAAATAACAAATGAAGTCACAAAAGGTTGAAAATTGATGATGTGGCTTTGAATGGTGCATTTTGAACACATAGAAAGTATGGAGTTCAAATAAGTCCTAGAAAATGAAATCCCTTTGTAACAGATGAGTTTCCGTATGAAACCCTTATACTTCGAAAGAGATTGTCCGATTTGTACACGAAGTGCATATAGTTTTTGCCGTAACCCTCTCAACTTTTATGCACAAGCTATGTGGGTGAAATTATGATACCGTGCCAACTTTCAACCTTTTCAGAGTTCATTTGTAGTGCTTTTGAATTTCAGGGTCATTTAGCTCAAAAAATTTGTAAATGCATAAAAATAACGAATGAAGTCAGAAACGGTTTAAAATTGATGATGTGGCTTTGAATGGTCCATTTTGAACACACAAAAAGTTTGGAGTTCAAATAAGTTCAAGAAAATGAAATCCCTTTCTAATAGATGAGTTTCCGTATGAAACCCTTATACTTCGAAAGAGATTGTCCGTTTTGTACACGAAGTGCATCTACTTTTTGCCGTAACCCTCTCAACTTTTATGCACATGCTATGTGGGTGAAATGATGATACCATGCCAACTTTCAACATTTTCAGAATTCATTTGAAATGCTTTTGAATTTTCGGATCATTTAGCTCATAAAAATCAGTAAATGCATAAAAATAACAAATGAAGTCAGAAAGGGTTGAAAATTGATGATGTAGCTTTGAATGGTGCATTTTGAACACACAAGAAGTCTGCAGTTGAATTAAGTTCAAGAAAATGAAATCCCTTTGTAACAGATGAGTTTTCGTCCGAAACTCTGATACTTCGAAAGAGATTGTCCGTGTTGTACATGAAGTGCATCCAGTTTTTGTCGTAACCCTCTCAACTTTTATGCACATGCTATGTGGGTGAAATGATGATACCATGCCAAGTTTCAACCTTTTCAGAGTTCATTTGAAATGCTTTTGAATTTCAGGGTCATTTAGCTCAAAAAATCGGTAAATGCATGAAAAAATAACAAATGAAGTCACAAAGGGCTGAAAATTGATGATGTGGCTTTGAATGGTGCATTTTGAACACATAGAAAGTCTAGAGTTCAAATAAGTCCAAGAAAATGAAATCCCTTTGTAACAGATGAGTTTCTGTATGAAACCCTTATACTTCAAAAGAGATTGTCCATTTTATACACGAAGTGCATCTAGTTTTTGCCGTAACCCTCTCAACTTTTATGCACAAGCTATGTGGGTGAAATGATGATACCATGCCAACTTTCAACCTTTTCAGATTTCATATGTAGTGCTTTTGAATTTCAGGGTCATTTAGCTCAAAAAAAACCAGTAAATGCATAAAAATAACAAATGAATTCAGAAAGGGTTTGAAATTGATGATGTGGCTTTGAATGGTGCGTTTTGAACACATAAAAAGTTTGGAGTTCAAATAAGTTCAAGAAAATGAAATCCCTTTCTAACAGATGAGTTTCCATATGAAACCCTTATACTTCGAAAGAGATTATCCGTTTTGTACACGAAGTGCATTTACTTTTTGCCGTAACCCTCTCAACTTTTATGCACATGCTATGTGGGTGAAATGATGATACCATGCCAACTTTCAACCTTTTCGGAATTCATTTGAAATGCTTTTGAATTTCAGGGTCATTTAGAGCAAAAAATCGGTAAATGCATGAAAAATAACAAATGAAGTCACAAACGGTTGAAAATTGATGATGTGGCTTTGAATGGTGCATTTTGAACGCACAGAAAGTATGGAGTTCAAATAAGTTCAAGAAAATGAAATCCCTTCGTAACAGATGAGTTTCCGTATGAAACCCTTATACTTCGAAAGAGATTGTCCGTTTTTTACACGAAGTGCATCTATTTTTTGCCGTAACCGTATCAACTTTTATGCATATGCTATGTGGGTGAAATGATGATACTAAGCCAACTTTCAACCTTTTCAGAGTTCATTTGAAATTCTTTTGAATTTCAGGGTCATTTAGATGAAAAAATTGGTAAATGCATGAAAAATAACAAATGAAGTCACAAAGGGTTGAAAATTGATGATGCGGCTTTGAATGGTGCATTTTGAACACACAAAAAGTCTGGAGTTCAAATAAGTTCAAAAAAATGAAATCCCTTCGTAACAGATGAGTTTTCGTAAGAAAATCTGATACCTCGAAAGAGATTGTGCATTTTGTACACGAAGTGCATCCAATTTTTCCCGTAGCCCTCTCAACTTTTTAGCACATGCTATGTGGGTGAAATGATGATATCATGCCAACTTTCAACCTTTTCAGAGTTCATTTGTAATGCTTTTCAATTTCAGGGTCATTTAGCTCAAAAAAATCAATAAATGCATAAAAATAATAACTGAAGTCACAAATGGTTGAAAATTGATGATGTGGCTTTGAATGGTGCATTCCCTTTGTAACAGATGAGTTTCCATACGAAACCCTTATACTTTGAAAGAGATTGTCCGTTTTGTACACGAAGTGCATCTAGTCATTGTCGTAACCCTCTCAACTTTTATGCACATGCTATGTGGGTGAAATGATGATACCATGCCAACTGTGAACATTTTCATAGTTCATTTGAAATGCTTTGGAATTTCAGGGTCTTATAGCTCATAAAAATCAGTAAATGCACAAAAAATAACAAATGAAGTCACAAAGGGTTGAAAATTGATGATGTGGCTTTGAATGGTGCATTTTGAACACACAAGAAGTCTGCAGTTGAATTATGTTCAAGAAAATGAAATCCCTTTGTAACAGATGAGTTTTCGTCCGAAACCCTGAAACTTCGAAAGAGATTGTCTGTGTTGTACATGAAGTGCATCCAGTTTTTGCCGTAACCCTCTCAACTTTTATGCACAAGCTATGTGGGTGAAATGATGATACCATGCCAAGTTTCAACCTTTTCAGAGTTCATTTGAAATGCTTTTGAATTTCAGGGTCATTTAGAGCAAAAAATCAGTAAATGCATGAAAAATAACAAATGAAGTCACAAAGGGTTGAAAATTGATGATGCGGCTTTGAATGGTGCAATTTGAACACATAGAAAGTCTGGAGTGCAAATAAGTTCAAAAAATGAAATCCCTTTGTAACAGATGAGTTTCTGTATGAAACCGTTATACTTCGAAAGAGATTGTCCATTTTGTACACAAAGTGCTTCTAGTTTTTGCCGTAACCCTCTCAACTTTTATGCACGTGCTATGTGGGTGAAATGATGATACCATGCCAACTTTCAACCTTTTCAGAGTTCATTTGAAATTCTTTTTGAATTTCTGGGTCATTTAGCTCAAAAAATTAGTAAATGCTTAAAAATAACAAATGAAGTCAGAAAGGGTTGAAAATTGATGATGTGGCTTTAAATGGTGCATTTTGAACACACAGAAAGTCTGGAGTTAAAATAAGTTCAAGAAAATGAAATCCCTTTGTAAGAGATGAGTTTCCGTATGAAACCCTTATACTTTGTAAGAGATTGTCTGTTTTGTACACGAAGTGCACCTAGTTTTTGCCGTAACCGTCTCAACTTTTTAGCACATTGTATGTGGGTGAAATGATGATACCATGCCAACTTTCAACCTTTTCAGAGTTTATTTGAATTGCTTTTGAATTTCAGGGTCATTTAGAGCAAAAAATCGGTAAATGCATGAAAAATAACAAATGAAGTCACAAAGGGTTGAAAATTGATGATGTGGCTTTGAATGGTGCATTCTGAACACACAAAAAGTATGGAGTTCAAATAAGTTCAAGAAAATGAAATCCCTTTCTAACAGATGAGTTTCCATATGAAACCCTTATACTTCGAAAGAGATTGTCCGTTTTGTACACAAAGTGCTTCTAGTTTTTGCCGTAACCCTCTCAACTTTTATGCACATGCTATGTGGGTGAAATGACGATACCATGCCATCTTTCAACCTTTTCAGAGTTCATTTGAAATGCTTTTGAATTTCAGGGTCATTTAGATCAAAAAATCGGTAAATGCATGAAAAATAACAAATGAAGTCACAAAGGGTTGAAAATTTATGATGCGGCTTTGAATGGTGCATTTTGAACTCACAAAAAGTCTGGAGTTCAAATAAGTTCAAAAAAATGAAATCCCTTCGTAACAGATGAGTTTTTGTCCAAAAATCTGATACTTCGAAAGAGATAGTGCATTTTGTACACGAAGTGCATCCAATTTTTCCCGTAACCCTCTCAACTTTTTAGCACATGCTATGTGGGTGAAATGATGATATCATGCCAAATTTCAACCTTTTCAAAGTTCATTTGTAGTGCTTTTCAATTTCAGGGTCATTTAGATCAAAAAAATCAGTAAATGCATAAAAATAACAAATGAAGTCAGAAAGGGTTGAAAATTGATGATGTGGCTTTGAATGGTGCATTTTGAACACACAGAAAGTCTGAAGTTCAAATAAGTTCAAGAAAATGAAATCCCTTTGTAACAGATGAGTTTCCGTATGAAACCCTTATACTTTGAAAGAGATTGTCCGTTTTGTACATGAAGTGCATCTAGTCACTGTTGTAACCCTCTCAACTTTTATGCACATGCTATGTGGGTGAAATGATGATACCATGCGAACTGTGAACATTTTCATAGTTCATTTGAAATGCTTTTGAATTTCAGGGTCTTATAGCTCAAAAAAATCAGTAAAGGCACGAAAAATAACAAATGAAGTCACAAAGGGTTGAAAATTGTTGATGTGGCTTTGAATGGTGCATTTTGAACACACAAGAAGTCTGCAGTTGAATTAAGTTCAAGAAAATGAAATCCCTTTGTAACAGATGAGTTTTCGTCCGAAACCCTGATACTTCGAAAGAGATTGTCCGTGTTGTACATGAAGTGCATCCAGTTTTTGCCGTAACCCTCTCAACTTTTATGCACATGCTATGTGGGTGAAATGATGATACCATGCCAAGTTTCAACCTTTTCAGAGTTCATTTGAAATGCTTTTGAATTTCAGGGTCATTTAGCTCAAAAAATCGGTAAATGCATGAAAAAATAACAAATGAAGTCACAAAGGGTTGAAAATTGATGATGTGGCGTTGAATGGTGCATTTTGAACACATAGAAAGTCTGGAGTTCAAATAAGTCCAAGAAAATGAAATCCCTTTGTAACAGATGAGTTTTCGTATGAAACCCTTATACTTCGAAAGAGATTGTCCGTTTTGTACACGAAGTGCATCTAGTTTTTGTCGTAACCCTCTCAACTTTTATGCACATGCTATGTGGGTGAAATGATGATACCATGCCAACTTTCAACCTTTCCAGAGTTCATTTGAAATGCTTTTGAATTTCAGGGTCATTTAGAGCAAAAAATCAGTAAATGCATGAAAAATAACAAATGAAGTCACAAAGGGTTAAAAATTGATGATGCGGATTTGAATGGTGCATTTTGAACACACAAACAGTATGGAGTTCAAATAAGTTCAAAAAAATGAAATCCCTTTGTAACAGATGAGTTTTTGTCCGAAAATCTGATACTTCGAAAGAATTGTGCATTTTGTACATGAAGTGCATCCAATTTTTCCCGTAACCCTCTCAACTTATTAGCACATGCTATGTGGGTGAAATGATGATATCATGCCAAATTTCAACCTTTTCTGTGTTCATTTGTAGTGCTTTTCAATTTCAGGGTCATTTAGCTCAAAAAAATCAGTAAATTCATAAAAATAACAAATGAAGTCAGAAAGGGTTGAAAATTGATGATGTGGCTTTGAATGGTGCATTTTGAACACACAGAAAGTCTGCAGTTCAAATAAGTTCAAGAAAATGAAATCCCTTTGTAACAGATGAGTTTCCGTATGAAACCCTTATACTTCGAAAGAGATTGTCCGTTTTGTACACGAAGTGCATCTAGTCATTGTCGTAACCCTCTCGACTTTTATGCACATGCTGTGTGGGTGAAATTATGATTCCATGCCAACTGTGAACATTTTCATAGTTCATTTGAAATGCTTTTGAATTTCAGGGTCTTATAGCTCAAAAAAATCAGTAAATGCACGAAAAATAACAAATGAAGTCACAAAGGGTTGAAAATTGATGATGTGGCTTTGAATGGTGCATTTTGAACACACAAGAAGTCTGCAGTTGAATTAAGTTCAAGAAAATGAAATCCCTTTGTAACAGATGAGTTTTCATCCGAAACCCTGATACTTCGAAAGAGATTGTCCGTGGGAGGGACCCCAGGGCCTAAGGCCGGTGCTCCTGAGACTCCGGGGCATGTACAACCCCAACTCATTATTACGTGAGAGTGTCACGGGCAGCGAGCTTCACAGGCACTAGGCCTTCTTCACAGGAACCGACCTTGCTTCATATTGCCAGACGAGGGACCCGCCTTGCGCCGCCCTTGACCTCCACTATGTCGACCGGTCACCAGGACGACACAAAAGAGGGAAAGGGGATGCCGGCGGTTCCCTCAGCGACCACATGTCCTCTGCCAGGGGAAGGGTCGTCGAAGCCTCCCCGGGAAAGGGCCTACCTCCGGGTATCCCCTGGCCTTGCACGCTTTGGGGAGGGGCCTGGCTCCCGACCCCTCTCCTGCTGCCCCCAGCGCGATCCTCCCACCGTCAGGGAGGCCGTCGAGCTGGGACCGCTGGCCGTTGCGGCGATCTGTTCCTCCTGTGATTCGGGAGCCACGAGCGTGCGCCATCATTGAGGGCCATGGGGAACCAGTTCGCCATGACCTTCTCGTCACCGCTGGCCGCCTCGATGCTCAGCTCGTAGAGCTGTAGGAACTTCAGAGGGTCGGGGGTGCCGTCGTAATGTGGACGCAGGTCAGACTTGAACTTTCTTGGCCAGACTACGCTGCGTAGCTCAGGGGTGAAGGCGCGGCAGCCCGCTGTTGTCACTGGAGCTCGTCGTGGAGGTGGCTCCTGATCTTGGTGCTCACACGCCACCACTGCAGGCAGTGCGCGGTCTTGACATGGTGGTGGAGGGAGCGCCGGAGCACCTTCTTGCGGCCGCTGGACCTCCCGGTAGCTTTCCTCTTCACGCACGAGCGCCTGGCGTGGTGGGTCACGCTATGGGGCCATGCGTCTTCGTCCGAGGGCGACGTCCTAACGGGGAGGTGGCGGAGGTGCCCCATGGGCTACATCGCCCGCAGCAGGCGGCGGGCGAGGCAACGAGAGGGACGGTGCCGACGAGTCCCCAGCCGCACTGACTAGCTCGATGATGTGGTCCAACCAGTCTTCGTAGAGGTCGTCGACTGGGTGGTAGCGCAGGAGCTCACACGCCATGAGCCAACGATGGGGTGGCGGTCTGTCCGTCCCGCCGCACGGAGGGGTGCTGCGACGAAGCTTGCTGCTCGTGCCCCGCCGGGCTGGTGGACTCCACAGACCCTTGAGAGGTTCGAACACTAGGGTGCGCACAAAGAACTCCCTCTTCCCGACCTGCCGGCCCAACGATTCAACGACCTAGCTTGACGAACCCGAGGGACAAGAGAGGCAGCAGTTTAACCTGGTTCGGGCCACCTTGCGGTGTAATACCCTACTCCAAATTTGAGGTGGATTGCCTCGAGGGGATGAGGATGCACTAGTACAGTGGATGAACAACCTCAGGAGGTAAGGTGTTCTTGAGCTCGATGAGTTGGTGGGTGTGAGGATGGTCTGAATGATCCGTCCATCTATGGTGGTGGCTAAGTCCTATTTATAGTGGCCTTGGTCCTCTTCCCAAATGTAGGCGGGAAGGGATCCCACAATGGCCAAATTCAAAGGGATACAACTAGTACAAGTTATCCTGACAAAAGTAGTCTTCTCCTACAAAGGCTCTGGTGGTGACGCTCGAGTGGGCTCCGCGATGACCTCCGTCCTGTCGTCCTTGCGGTCTTGGTATCGTTGCACCAATATGGAAACCTTTAGCTGATTTCTTGGGACTCCGCGCCTGTGCTTGCCTCGTTGACACCAAAGGGGAAACTGGTACACTGCGCCCGCTGGCTCATGCCTGGCCTTGGTCGTCATGGCTCACATCACATGAACCTCGTGAGGTGCACCTTGCCTTGATGTCTCCGCTCCTCGGGAGCCATCCTAGTGAGGCCACCTGCAGGGAGGTCTTGGTGTCGTCCACCTCGCGAGGCTCGGCCCCTCGTGAGGGTCTTGGGTCGTTGTTACTGAAACTGTGCCATACAGGGCCACCGATGGAGCCACATCGTGGGCCGCAGGCAGGCAGGTCTGGGTACCCCCGTTCCCAGGACGCTAACAGTGGCCAAGTTGCTCAAACCTCCCTCGACATCGAGGGCACTATCCTGAGGACAAACCTACGAGAAAATTTCAGATTGTATGTGCTTCCTCTTATGTACTCGAAAGTTTACTCGTACAAGCATTAATTTTAGCAAGAAGTACCTCCGACTGAACACCATTTTCCAATCCGTACCCTAGGTAATTAAAGTTTGTCCATGGATGATATTGGCTGTGATCTTAATCATTTGGGTGCATAAACATACTGAACATCTGTATATCTGAATCTTTTTGTGAATTATCTATGAATATTGTCTTGTGATCTATCAATCATTTGGATGCACAGACATGCTGAACTTGTGTATATATGAATCTTTTTGAGTTGTTGATTGTGAATGTTGGCTATGAATATTAACATGTCATGTGAACCTGAGTTTGATACGAATGTTTACCTTTTCTGTTGTACTTGTGTGTGAACTTGTTAGTATGTCTACTATTGGATTTATGTTGTGTGGGTGTCAGCGGCGCACCTTCTTGCGGAGAAGAATTGCACCTGCTTGTTAGGGTAGCAAAGGCGCATCAGCTCTTTTTTTATCTTTTTGCTCTGTCTTCCCCCTCCCCTGCTCAACCCCTACCGTAATGTTTTTGGCCTCAAAACAAACATAGTACTGCATTGTTTTGGGGGCTTGATGAAAAATCGTTTGCTGCTTTTTGTAGGTTGGCCCACCCAACAAATGGGTTGTTGGTCCACCACGGACTGGGAGGCTAAAAATACAAGTTGTATGGTGCAAAGGCAAGTAAAAAACACCATCGAGAGCCATCCACTGAAAAAATATCACGTCTGATGTGCTTCTTCGGTCGCGCCGCCGGCCCCCTCTTTAATCCAGTTCGCTCCATTCCCCAACCAACAGCATGAGACGTAAGTTTATTTCCCCCTCGCGCTGCTGGGCGATTGAAGAAGCGCGGCATCAAATCCAACACTGTTGATGGCTGCTTGTCATCCAAGTGATTTTTAGATAAGAAACTGCATGTTTCAAAGGCAGAGCATTTAAATCAACAGGCACTTTTCAAACATGGATAACAAAATGTTGGAAATTTTATTCATGGTAAAAATAGAAATAAATACAAGTTAACATCATGCTGATCAACATTCATGTATAGCACATCTTCATATGATGCAAAGTCAAAAAGATATGCTATTTTCAAAATGGCAAGACAATGTTGAGTGTGCGAAAAACTGGGTAAACTAGGGACGAAATTTTGGCAAGTGTTTGATATTTTTCAACTGCACCAGTTGGAATCGAACCAGGGCAGTACAACTTTTGGGTGAGAGGGCTACAGCTACCGGGCTAGTGCGATATGTTCAAAAGAATGAAGGCATCTTCCCTGGCTCCGGTTCTTTCCCATCCGTGTTCGCTCGCTGTCGTGGAATTGTCACGGCAGATGTCCTTAGTGTCAGGACTTAGTCGCGAGGCCAACGCATCTATGTGGTAGCTTGAGAGGGGTTAAGTGGGACGAGAGACACGATGTTTTACCCAGGTTCGGCCCCTCACGATGGAGGTAAAAGCCTACATCCTGCTTCATTGATATTGATGATGATGATCATGGTTACAAGAGTGCTCTATCTCGAGGGCTATTGTCTAAACCTAATTGTCCAACTTGTGGAACTTGTCAATCTTGTCTCTTTTGGGGAGCCCTGCCCCTCCTTATATATGTTGGAGGGGCGGGTTACATGTAGAGTCCTATTAGGATTAGGACTGGTCTATCTCTAATACAAACCGGATACAAGTCCAGGTCTTAGCTCCTTGTAAGATAATGTTCCTCTTGCCTTTCCTCTTAAACCGGCCCACTGTTAAACGTGAACCGGCCTTCTGGGCTTTGGGCCTTGTTATCCGTCGATCCTGCATGCCGGATCACCAGTGAGTCATAATGACCAGGTCGGTTGCTTGTAAACCGCCAGGTCAGGGCGGGTCACCAGTAACTCGCCAAGTGTCCGTGGGGTCTTCAGATAAACCGCCAAGTCCGGTTGGGTTAACTTTCGGCCGGTTTACACCGCAGGATATATCCCCGACATTAGCCCCCAAGTTTAGCTTGGATTTATTCATGGTAAACTTATGCTGCAAAATAAACACAAGAACAAATTTGACAGGTTATGCTCCGGGTTAAGAATTTTTGTAAACCGGTACCTGATCATCCTTAAGTCCTTGTTATTTCCTCCTTCTGGGAAATCCGGGTCAACAGACCAGCTTCATAATCAATTTGCCGACATTGGCTTGTCACCGAGAAATATTGTGAAGAATAACTCCTTTGACTCAGCTCCGTCGGTTTAAGAAATATGGGTCTGAAAATACTTATCTGATATTCAGCCGGTTTGAAGATGTAAAACTTGCCGGTATAATATTACCACAATGGCCGGTTTATAAATATTGATGACGCCGGGTCATAATTGTTGTCGACACCGGGTCATGTAATTGATCTTCCTGATTTGCTCAAAACTAATAAAATGAAGATGTTCCTCCTTTATATGCATAATACCTGTAGCCCCCAAGTCTTAAGAGGAGAACATAATGATAACTTAAGACTTGCTCCAATAAGTGTTTCAACCTTGAAGAAATCCGGTTTGTTCATCTCAATCATATAAACTGAATACTCCATATATGTAGCCCCCAAGTGCCGGGTTGTCATGCTTGCAGCAACCTGGAACTTGCAATTGCTTATAAAAACTTCAATCAGTGTAGCCCCCAAGGGCCGGGTCATTATGCAATAATGAGCAGGGACTTCGTAAGTATAATCTTGTAAACTTTGAACAGCAACGTGTAGCCCCCAAGGGCCGGCTTAGTAAGATAATACTGAACTGGGACTTGATATATATACTTTAATGAAAATAACATATTATAATGTAGCTTCCATCGTAGGGCTTGAACCCACGTCCACAAGGTTAAGAGCTTTGTGCTTTACCAACTGAGCAATGGATTCTTCAATATTATGGACGAAAACTTGTGTACCTTGAATTGTTGACAAGAGCAATTGGTAGCCCCCAAGGGCCGGCTCATTATAATATGATGAGTCGGGTCTTCAATAAGACTAGTAAAAATGACTTTGCATTAGCCCCCAAGTGTCATGGTGCATGCTTGCAGCGACATGAGACTTGCATGTAATCTCAATTTGAATAATGTAGCCCCCAAGTGCCGGGTTGTAAGCCTGCAGTGACTTGGGACTATTCCTTCCATTGTAGAATAAATCATATCCTTTGATAAAAGAGTAGACATTGCGCTATAGCGACTTTGAAAACCTTAATAATAAAAATCCAGCCATGTTGGCTATTCAAGATAATATAATCCGGTATGAAAACCTTATTCATTCAACATCATAATGAAATTTCAGCCAAGTTTGGCTATTTGAATAATATAACCCAATGATTTATAAGCGCATGATTCCAATGGTGCAATCCAAATATATACTGGCGACTTGTTGTCCAAAGCCAGGCCGGTTTAACAAACCTGTTTCTGCATACAACAAGCTTAAAGTGTCCTGGCGGTTTACCGCCGGACGGGTCATAATACCCAACATATAACTCGGGTTTATAACCAAGGCTGCACTTAAGAATAATCAAATATGAAATATATCATACCTGTGACATTGAATCACATCGTTGGTTTTACCAACTTTTTGTAGTAAGGGTGATAACCCAAATCTTGAGTACTGATAACTCCTTCCATATTGTGCCGGTTTATAATAAAACCGTGTCGGGTTGTGATAAACACCATGTTACTCCATAAGAGGATGTTAACAACAAGGATCAAACCGGGCCAATAGTCTCCGGATTGACGTGAACTGTGTTCCGTCAATTGATTGGTTAAAAACCTTTGTCGGTTTAAAAAACCCAATAAAAAGAAAAAAAACCTTCAAAGAAAAGTGTAAATCAAGTGCAATGACAAAATGTTGCAAAAAAGGTTTATTTGAGCTGATCAGATGGTGTTACCATGGCCGAACACGACCAAGCTCCCGTTAGGTGTAACTATGGTTCTAGTCAGCCAGGTCCCCAAATAAAACCGTGGCATTTATGCTGATCAAGTGGCATGGTCATGGTTCGGGTTCGACCAAGCCCCCAAGTGATTTTGTGGCCTTAGGCCGATCAAAAGGCATGAGTGGTTCAGACGTGACCAAGTCCCCAAGTGATCTGGTGGCTCTCGCCTATCAAGAGGTATGGTATTGGTTCGGACACGACCAATCCTCCAAGTGATATAACACAATGCTTTTAAAAAGCAAACTCAAGGGGTAAACCGGAGGCCGCTTTAGAACAACTCCGTGTAACCACACATGATGTAAAAGACCATAGACCCCGCTTTATGAAGCAGAAGCCCCCATATGATCAATAATATGTCAGACCAGTAAGGCGGGATGCCCATGTTTGAACCGCGCATCATGGCAGCAGGTCCTCTTCCGCAATTTTTAACTTTTGCAAGAGATAAATTCTTCTTGAACCAGGATCTTGATCCGGATATTGAGAGCTTCAAAGCTTTGTGGGAGACATCTTTCCCTTGAACCGGATTTTAAATCGGAATCTTCATTTCTAGCCGGAAATTTTTCTGACGGCCTTTATGTTGGGTCATGTAGTAATTTCAAAATTTTCCTACGCACACGCAAGATCATGGTGATGCATAGCAACGAGAGGGGAAGAGTGTGATCTACGTACCCTTGTAGATCGACAACGGAAGCGTTTGGTTGATGTAGTCGTACGTCTCCATGGCCCGACCGATCAAGCACCCAAACTACGGCAGCTCCGAGTTCTAGCACACGTTCAGCTCGATGATGATCCCCGGACTCCGATCCAGCAAAGTGTCAGAGAAGAGTTCCGTCAGCGCGACAGCTTGGTGACGATCTTGATGTACTACCGTCACAGGGCTTCGCCTAAGCACCGCTACAATATTATCGAGGACTATGGTGGAAGGGGGCACTGCACACGGCTAAGAATATGATCACGTGGATCAACTTGTGTCTATGGGGTGCCTCTTGCCTCCGTATATCAAGGATCCAAGGGGGGGTGCGGCCGGCCCTAGTAGGAGGCGCGCAGGAGGAGTCCTACTCCTACCGGGAGTAGGACTCCCCTCCCTTTCCTTGTCCAATTAGGAGAGGGGGGGGAGGAAGGGAGAGAGGAGAGGGGGGCGCCGCCCCTCCCTCCTTGTCCAATTCGGACTAGGGGGAGAGGGGGCATGCGGCCTACCCTGGCAGCCCCTCCTCTTCTCCACTTTAGGCCCATGAGGCCCATTAACCCCCGGTGGGGTTCCGGTAACCCCCCGGTGCTCCGGTTTTATCTAAAACTTCCCGGGAACACTTTCGGTGTCCGAATATAGCCGTCCAATATATCAATCTTTATGTCTCTACCATTTTGAGACTCCTCGTCATGTCCGTGATCACATCCGGGACTCCGAACTAACTTCGGTACATCAAAACTCATAAACTCATATTATAACTGTCACCGAAACCTTAAGCGTGCGGACCCTACGGGTTCGAGAATAATGTAGACATGACCGAGACACGTCTCCGGTCAATAACCAATAGCGGAACCTGGATGCTCATATTGGCTCCTACATATTCTACGAAGATCTTTATCGGTCAGACCGCATAACAACATACGTTGTTCCCTTTGTCATCGGTATGTTACTTGCCCGAGATTCGATCGTCGGTATCTCAATACCTAGTTCAATCTCGTTACCGGCAAGTCTCTTTAATCGTTCCGTAATACATCATCTCGCAACTAACTCATTAGTTGCAATGCTTGCAAGGCTAATGTGATGTGCATTACCGAGAGGGCCCAGAGATACCTCTCCGACAATCGGAGTGACAAATCCTAATCTCGAAATATGCCACCCAACATGTACCTTTGGAGACACCTGTAGAGTACCCTTATAATCACCCATTTATGTTGTGACGTTTGGTAGCACACAAAGTGTTCCTCTGGCAAACGGGAGTTGCATAATCTCATAGTCATAGGAACATGTATAAGTCATGAAGAAAGCAATAGCAACATACTAAACGATCGGGTGCTAAGCTAATGGAATGGGTCATGTCAATCAGATCATTCAACTAATGATGTGATCCCGTTAATCAAATGACAACTCTTTGTCCATGGTTAGGAAACATAACCATCTTTGATTAATGAGCTAGTCAAGTAGAGGCATACTAGTGACACTCTGTTTGTCTATGTATTGACACATATATTATGTTTCCGGTTAATACAATTCTAGCATGAATAATAAACATTTATCATGATATAAGGAAATAAATAATAACTTTATTATTGTCTCTAGGGCATATTTCCTTCAGTCTCCCACTTGCACTAGAGTCAGTAATCTAGATTACACAGTAATGATTCTAACACCCATGGAGCCTTGGTGCTGATCATGTTTTGCTCGTGGAAGAGGCTTAGTCAACGGGTCTGCAACATTCAGATCCGTATGTATCTTGCAAATCTCTATGTCTGCCACATGGACTAGATCCCGGATGGAATTGAAGCATCTCTTTATGTGCTTGGTTCTCTTGTGAAATCTGGATTCCTTTGCCAAGGCAATTGCACCAGTATTGTCACAAAAGATTTTCATTGGACCCGATGCACTAGGTATGACACCTAGATCGGATATGAACTCCTTCATCCAGACCCCTTCATTTGCTGCTTCCGAACCAGCTATGTACTCCGCTTCACATGTAGATCCCGCCACAACGCTTTGTTTAGAACTGCACCAACTGACAGCTCCACCGTTTAATGTAAACACGTATCCGGTTTGCGATTTAGAATCGTCCAGATCAGTGTCAAAGCTTGCATCAACGTAACCTTTTACGATGAGCTCTTTGTCACCTCCATATATGAGAAACATATCCTTAGTCCTTTTCAGGTATTTCAGGATGTTCTTGACCGCTGTCCAGTGATCCACTCCTGGATCACTTTGGTACCTCCCTGCTAGACTTATAGCAAGGCACACATTAGGTCTGGTACACAGCATTGCATACATGATAGAGCATATGGCTGAAGCATAGGGAACATCTTTCATTTTCTCTCTATCTTCTGCAGTGGTCGGGCATTGAGTCTTACTCAATTTCACACCTTGTAACACAGGCAAGAACCCTTTATTTGCTTGATCCATTTTGAACTTCTTCAAAACTTTGTCAAGGTATGTGCTTTGTGAAAGTCCAATTAAGCGTCTTGATGTATCTCTATAGATCTTAATGCTTAATATGTAAGCAGCTTCACCGAGGTCTTTCATTGAAAAACTCTTATTCAAGTATCCCTTTATGCTATCTAGAAATTCTATATCATTTCCAATTAGTAATATGTCATCCACATATAATATCAGAAATGCTACAGAGCTCCCACTCACTTTCTTGTAAATACAGGCTTCTCCAAAAGTCTGTATAAACCAAATGCTTTGATCACACTATCAAAGTGTTTATTCCAACTCCGAGAGGCTTGCACCAGTCCATAAATGGATCGCTGGAGCTTGCACACTTTGTTAGCTCCCTTTGGATCGACAAAACCTTCTGGTTGCATCATATACAACTCTTCTTCCAGAAATCCATTCAGGAATGCAGTTTTGACATCCATCTGCCAAATGTCATAATCATAAAATGTGGCAATTGCTAACATGATTCGGACAGACTTAAGCATCGCTACGGGTGACAAGGTCTCATCGTAGTCAATCCCTTAAACTTGCCAAAAACCTTTTGCAACAAGTCGAGCTTTGTAGACAGTAATATTACCGTCAGCGTCAGTCTTCTTCTTGAAGATCCATTTATTCTCAATTGCTTGCCGATCATCGGGTAAGTCAACCAAACTCCATACTTTGTTCTCATACATGGATCCCATCTCAGATTTCATGGCTTCAAGCCATTTTGCGGAATCTGGGCTCACCATCGCTTCTTCATAGTTCGTAGGTTCATCATGATCTAGTAGCATGACTTCCAGAACAGGATTACCGTACCACTCTGGTGCGGATCTCACTCTGGTTGATCTACGAGGTTCAGTAGTATCTTGTTCTGAAGTTTCATGATCATCATCATTAGCTTCCTCACTAACTGGTGTAGGTGTCACAGAAACAGTTTTCTGTGATGCACTACTTTCCAATAAGGGAGCAGGTACAGTTACCTCGTCAAGTTCTACTTTCCTCCCACTCACTTCTTTCGAGAGAAACTCCTTCTCCAGAAAGTTTCCGAACTTAGCAACAAAAGTCTTGCCTTCGGGTCTGTGATAGAAGGTGTATCCAATAGTCTCCTTTGGATATCCTATGAAGACACATTTCTCCGATTTGGGTTCGAGCTTATTAGGTTGAAGTTTTTTCACATAAGCATCGCAGCCCCAAACTTTCAGAAACGACAACTTTGGTTTCTTGCCAAACCATAGTTCATAAGGTGTCGTCTCAACGGATTTTGATGGTGCCCTATTTAATGTGAAAGCGGTTGTCTCCAAAGCATAACCCCAAAACGATAGCGGTAAATCAGTAAGAGACATCATAGATCGCACCATATCTAGTAAAGTATGATTACGATGTTCGGACACACCATTACGCTGTGGTGTTCCGGGTGGCGTGAGTTGCAAAACTATTCCGCATTGTCTCAAATGTACACCAAACTCATAACTCAAATATTCTCCTCCACGATCAGATCGTAGAAACTTTATTTTCTTGTTACGATGATTTTCAACTTCACTCTGAAATTCTTTGAACTTTTCAAACGTTTCAGACTTATGTTTCATTAAGTAGATATACCCATATCTGCTTAAGTCATCTGTGAAGGTGAGAAAATAACGATATCCGCCACGAGCCTCAATATTCATTGGACCATATACATCTGTATGTATGATTTCCAACAAATCTGTTGCTCTCTCCATAGTACCGGAGAACGGTGTTTTAGTCATCTTGCCCATGAGGCACGGTTCGCAAGTACCAAGTGATTCATAATCAAGTGGTTCCAAAAGTCCATCAGTATGGAGTTTCTTCATGCGCTTTACACCGATATGACCTAAATGGCAGTGCCACAAATAAGTTGCACTATCATTATCAACTCTGCATCTTTTGGCTTCAACACTATGAATATGTGTGTTACTACTATCGAGATTCAATAAAAATAGAACACTCTTTAAGGGTGCATGACCATAAAAGATATTACTCATATAAATAGAACAACCATTATTCTCAGATTTAAATGAATAACCGTCTCGCATCAAACAAGATCCAGATATAATGTTCATGCTTAACGCTGGCACCAAATAACAATTATTTAGGTCTAATATTAATCCCGAAGGTAGATGTAGAGGTAGCATGCCGACTGCGATCACATCGACTTTGGAACCGTTTCCCACGCGCATCGTCACCTCGTCCTTAGCCAATCTTCGCTTAATCCGTAGTCCCTGTTTCAAGTTGCATATATTAGCAACAGAACCAGTATCAAATACCCAGGTGCTACTGCGAGCATTAGTAAGGTACACATCAATAACATGTATATCACATATACCTTTGTTCACCTTGCCATCCTTCTTATCCGCCAAATACTTGGGGCAGTTCCGCTTCCAGTGACCAGTCTGCTTGCAGTAGAAGCACTCAGTTTCAGGCTTAGGTCCAGGTTTGGGTTTCTTCTCTTGAGTAGCAACTTGCTTGCTGTTCTTTTTGAAGTTCCCCTTCTTCTTCCCTTTGCCCTTTTTCTTGAAACTAGTGGTCTTGTTGACCATCAACACTTGATGCTCCTTCTTGATTTCTACCTCCGCAGCTTTCAGCATTGCGAAGAGCTCGGGAATAGTCTTATTCATCCCTTGCATATTATAGTTCATCACGAAGCTCTTGTAGCTTGGTGGCAGTGATTGGAGAATTCTGTCAATGACGCAATCATCTGGAAGATTAACTCCCAATTGAATCAAGTGATTATTATACCCAGACATTTTGAGTATATGCTCACTGACAGAATTGTTCTCCTCCATCTTGCAGCTATAGAACTTATTGGAGACTTCATATCTCTCAATCCGGGCATTTGCTTGAAATATTAACTTCAACTCCTGGAATATCTCATATGCTCCATGACGTTCAAAACGTCATTGAAGTCCCGATTCTAAGCCGTAAAGCATGGCACACTGAACTATCGAGTAGTCATCAGCTTTGCTATGCCAAACATTCATAACATCTGGTGTTGCTCCAGCAGCAGGCCTGGCACCCAGCGGTGCTTCCAGGACGTAATTCTTCTGTGCAGCAATGACGATAATCCTCAAGTTACGGACCCAGTCCGTGTAATTGCTACCATCATCTTTCAACTTTGCTTTCTCAAGGAACGCATTAAAATTCAAGGGAACAACAGCACGGGCCATCTATCTACAATCAAGCATAAACAACCAAGATACTATCAGGTACTAAGTTTCATGATAAATTTAGGTTCAAATAATTTACTTAAAGAACTCCCACTTAGATAGACATCCCTCTAATCCACTAAGTGATTACGTGATCCAAATCAACTAAACCATGTCCGATCATCACGTGAGATGGAGTAGTTTCATTGGTGAACATCACTATGTTGATCATATCTACTATATGATTCATGCTCGACCTTTCGGTCTCCGTGTTCCGAGGCCATATCTGTATATGCTTGGCTCCTCAAGTATAACCTGAGTATTCCGCGTGTGCAACTGTTTTGCACCCGTTGTATTTGAACGTAGAGCCTATCACACCCGATCATCACGTGGTGTCTCAGCACGAAGAACTTTCACAACGGTGCATACTCAGGGAGAACACTTCTTGATAATTAGTGAGAGATCATCTTATAATGCTACCGTCAATCAAAGCAAGATAAGATGCATAAAAGATAAACATCACATGAATCAATATAAGTGATATGATATGGCCATCATCATCTTGTGCTTGTGATCTCCATCTTCGAAGCATCGTCGTGATCACCATCATCACCGGCGCGACACCTTGATCTTCATCGTAGCATCGTTGTCGTCTCGCCAATCTTATGATTCCACGACTATCGCTACCACTTAGTGATAAAGTAAAGCATTACAACGCGATTGCATTGCATACAATAAAGCGACAACCATATGGCTCCTGCCAGTTGCCGATAACTTGGTTACAAAACATGATCATCTCATACAATAAAATTTAGCATCATGTCTTGACCATATCACATCACAACATGCCCTGCAAAAACAAGTTAGACGTCCTCTACTTTGTTGTTGCAAGTTTTACGCGGCTGCTACGGGCTTAAGCAAGAACCAATCTTACCTACGCATCAAAACCACAACGATAGTTTGTCAAGTTGGTGTTGTTTTAACCTTCGCAAGGACCGGGCGTAGCCACACTCGGTTCAACTAAAGTTGGAGAAACTGTCACCCGCAAGCCACCTATGTGCAAAGCACGTCGGGAGAACCGGTCTCGCGTAAGCGTACGCGTAATGTCGGTCCGGGCCGCTTTGTCCAACAATACCGCCGAACCAAAGTATGACATGCTGGTAAGCAGTATGACTTATATCGCCCACAACACACTTGTGTTCTACTCGTGCATATAACATCAACATATAAAACCTAGGCTCGGATGCCACTGTTGGGTAACGTAGTAATTTCAAAATTTTCCTACGCACACGCAAGATCATGGTGATGCATAGCAACGAGAGGGGAAGAGTGTGATCTACGTACCCTTGTAGATCGACAATGGAAGCGTTTGGTTGATGTAGTCGTACGTCTCCACGGCCCGACCGATCAAGCACCGAAACTACGGCAGCTCCGAGTTCTAGCACACGGTCAGCTCGATGACGATCCCTGGACTCCGATCCAGCAAAGTGTCGGGGAATAGTTCCGTCAGCACGACGACGTGGTGACGATCTTGATGTACTACCGTCGCAGGGCTTCGCCTAAGCACCGCTACAATATTATCGAGGACTATGGTGGAAGGGGGCACCGCACATGGCTAAGAATATGATCACATGGATCAACTTGTGTCTATGGGGTGCCTCTTGCCTCCGTATATCAAGGATCCAAGGGGGGTGCGACCGGCCCTAGTAGGAGGCGCGCAGGAGGAGTCCTACTCCTACCGGGAGTAGGACTCCCCTCCCTTTCCTTGTCCAATTAGGAGAGGGGGAAGGAAGGGAGAGAGGAGAGGGGGGCGCCGCCCCTCCCTCCTTGTCCAATTCGGACTAGGGGGAGAGGGGGCGCGCGGCCTGCCCTGGCAGCCCCTCCTCTTCTCCACTTTAGGCCCATGAGGCCCATTAACCCACGGGGGGGTTCCGGTAACCCCCCGGTGCTCCAGTTTTATCCGAAACTTCCCCGGAACACTTCCGGTGTCCTTATATAGCCGTCCAATATATCAATATTTATGTCTCGACCATTTAGAGACTCCTCGTCATGTCCGTGATCACATCCGGGACTCCAAACTAACTTCGATACATCAAAACTCATAAACTGATAATATAACTGTCATCGAAACCTTAAGCGTGCGGACCCTACGGGTTCGAGAATAATGTAGACATGACCGAGACACGTCTCCAGTCAATAACCAATAGCGGAACCTGGATGCTCATATTGTCTCCTACATATTCTACGAAGATCTTTATTGGTCAGACCGCATAACAACATACGTTGTTCCCTTTGTCATCGGTATGTTACTTGCCCGAGATTCGATCGTCGGTATCTCAATACCTAGTTCAATCTCGTTACCGGCAAGTCTCTTTACTCGTTCCGTAATACATCATCTCGCAACTAACTCATTAGTTGCAATTTTTGCAAGGCTTGTGTGATGTGCATTACCGAGAGGGCCCAGAGATACCTCTCCGACAATCAGAGTGACAAATCCTAATCTCGAAATACGCCAACCCAACATGTACCTTTGGAGACACCTATAGAGTACCTTTATAATCACCCATTTACGTTGTGACGTTTGGTAGCACATAAAGTGTTCCTCTGGCAAACGGGAGTTGCATAATCTTATAGTCATAGGAACATGTATAAGACATGAAGAAAGCAATAGCAACATACTAAACGATCGGGTGCTAAGCTAATGGAATGGATCATGTCAATCAGATCATTCAACTAATGATGTGATCCCGTTAATCAAATGACAACTCTTTGTCCATGGTTAGGAAACATAACCATCTTTGATTAATGAGCTAGTCAAGTAGAGGCATACTAGTGACACTCTGTTTGTCTATTTATTCACACATGTATTACGTTTCCGGTTAATACAATTCTAGCATGAATAATAAACATTTATCATGATATAAGGAAATAAATAATAACTTTATTATTGCCTCTAGGGCATATTTCCTTCACTTTAAACTCGAACTTGCGAGAAGTTAATTCCTTTTTGAACCGGAAATTCTTAAACCGGATTTGAGAGGTTCGGAGCTTTGTCGGAGAACAAATTACCCTTGTACTGGATTGTACACCGGAATCCTTTTCTGATGACCTGAAACTTCTTTATTGAGCCGGGATTTTGTAACTATCATATACTTTCTAATCCGGAAATCTTCTGACAGCATGATGTGAATCCGGGACCGGGTTATCTTTCCCTCCAACGTATTGGGGTTCTTGACTTCACTGAAAACCGGCAACGTTTGCTAAGTCATATCATTGTAGCCCCTAAGTCTCAAGGTGACTCGAGGAGTTGGCTTGAGATTCTCCATATTTGACCGTGATATAAACCAGCATAACTTGTATATCATTGGTGTTGACAGCACAATGTGAATCCACAGAAGGTTGAGGTGACTGCGGCGGGTTATAAATGATCCCGTATGAGCCGTGTCAGCAACTCGGCCAATGGGTCCTTCCAACTGGCTCCTTGAAGTTTAACCAAACTGTAGCAGCGGCGACTTGTGTGCATGTCCATTGAACCATCCAGTGCAGACGACGGTTGATGATAATTTGCCTCCAATTTGTGAGAAGAAAGGCGGGTTACCCATGTTCATACTCAAGAAACAGCTCATGCAGACAGGTGCGGCCCGGTATGTTGATGTAGACCAGGCCGTGAGAGACGGACGACCGCAACATCAAAGGCAGCTCGGATAGGTGAGTCGGCCGCGGTATTGTAAGCTGGTGCAGACGACGGTTGATCAGCACCGGTGTCATAAACCGGCTCGGACGGGCGAGTTAATCGTGGGCGCGGTATTGTAAGCTGATGTAAACCGGGCCACAGGGACGGCGACCTTCTCACGTTCATTCACCGGGTGGTAGGACACGGACGAAACGCCAGTGCAGAACGTTGCTAGCGCGTGCTCCATGCCCATAACATAGCGCCTCATTTGTAATGAATAATTGTCCTGCATAAACAGCATTGCAGACCAAGGCAAAGATAAACTGCTCTTTGATAAAAATAATATGTACTAATAAAATATATTTCATATGGGTATCACCTGATGTGTTTAGGCCGGAAATAACCCGCCATGAAGTTGATGATAATTGTATGAAGCTGAAATTAATCACGGGTGAACCGGCCGCAGTGTGGTAAACCGGTGCGGACGGGTGAGTCAGCCGTGATTCTTGTAAACCGGCGCGGACAATGAGTTGGCCGCATGCGTGGACGGATGTAAACCGAATAGCGGGGGCAGCGATTTGCATGTGTATCCATCGAGCAGCATGGCCCGGAAGAACGCCACTACAAAACTATGCTGGCACGCACTCCATATCCGCGGTATAACAATACATTTGTCATAAATAATTATCCTGTATACAAAAATATACAGATCAAAGTAATTGTTCTTTGACAAAAACAATATGCACTAATAAATAAACTTAGATGGATGTCACCTGATTTTTTTTGTTAGATGAACGTGGATACTGGGATCAAAACATATCAAATGTCTGATGTCTCCACGTGACCTTCTCCTGATCAAAACATGGTGCGACGAGGTGGCATCAGCCACAGAGGGGACGGACCGTCGGCGGGGGTAACTCGAAGGAACGTAGTGAGGTAAACCGGCAATGACTTCAACACGACACTTGGCGGTTCAGAGGCCGGTTTGACGCAGCCCGACGGGGCCAGCGCAAAGTGAATCAGAGGCGGGTGCATGGGCGGAACGACTACTGGTACCGAGGAACAGCAAAGCGACGCGAGGTCTGCATGGGGGCAGCTCAGAGATCGAGTCTGACTTCTTTCTTCTCTTATTCCTATGGAATTGTTCCCTTTCCTTTTTGTTGACTCTGGTATTTGACCATTGACCACTTGCGTATTAGCAATACTTAGCACCATGTTGATTTGATGGATTATCATCATCCATTGGTGTGAACTGTAGACGCGAAAAATCATGCGGCGGCTGCTCCTTTTCCTATCAGATCTCTTTCTTTCTTTCTTTCTTTTTTTTTACGCTGAGCAGTCCGGCTTAGATCAGCTTGTTATGTATAACAACCTTGGCAACCAGTAATATGTCTCGGTGGACGTGGCATCCGATGGTAAAAACAAAGGCCAGACTAACTCTGTACTAGTGCCTCCATACGTCATAGTGGATAGCGGCATAGTAGTTGATGATTTGTTTTTTGTCTCCCTGAGAAGGAATCAATGACCGGTCACATCTGCAATTATGGCCAAAGAATCAAACAGCTGCCTTAGACTTTGACGCCACCCCACGTGTTCCGGTTTGGAATAGAAGCAGCAGCAGCGCCCGCGCATAGGACGACATGTACATACTCATCTCGGATTCGATAACTTGGATAGATGGCTCGGCCTCTGACCCGGATACGAGTAGCGGCTTTTTGGGTCGAATCTGCAGCGAAAACTTCCGTTATCTTGATGACTTGCGGCAGCGTACATATGCATAACCCGAACTCTCGCCTCAATATTGTTCGCGCTGCTCAAACCGGCTTTCTTCATGTGGAAACTTACGAACTTCTCAAACCCTAAAAAGATCCCTTCAAGAACTCAACACCATCGTGCGCGAGCCCCACGGTGGGCGCCAACTGTCGTGGAATTGTCACGGAAGATGTCCTTAGTGTCAGGACTTAGTCGCGAGGCCAATGCATCTATGTGGTAGCTTTAGAGGGGTTGAGCGGGACGAGAGACGCGATGTTTTACCCAGGTTCGGCCCCTCACGATGGAGGTAAAAGCCTACATCCTGCTTCATTGATATTGATGATGATGATCATGGTTACAAGAGTGCTCTATCTCGAGAGCTATTGTCTAAACCTAACTTGTCCAACTTGTGGAACTTGTCAATCTTGTCTCTTTTGGGGAGCCCTGCCCCTCCTTATATATGTTGGAGGGGCGGGTTACATGTAGAGTCCTATTAGGATTAGGACTAGTCTATCTCTAATACAAACCGGATACAAGTCCAGGTCTTAGCTCCTTGTAAGATAATGTTCGTCTTGCCTTTCCTCTTAAACCGGCCCACTGTTAAACGTGAACCGACCTTCTGGGCTTTGGGCCTTGTTATCCGTCGATCCCGCATGCCGGATCACCAGTGAGTCGTAATGACCAGGTGGGTTGCTTGTAAACCGCCAGGTCAGGGTGGGTCGCCATTAACTCGCCAAGTGTCCGCGGGGTCTTCAGATAAACCGCCAAGTCCGGCCGGGTTAACTTCCGGCCGGTTTACACCGCGGGATATATCCCCGACACTCGTCGTGGCTTCGTCGTATGTAGTTGTCAACATGCTCAACAAACGAGAGGAATCCAGAGAGGACTATACGCCGAGAGACTAATAGTGGGGACCCACCAGGTCCAAGCCGTACACAAGAAAGTGCCTCATTGGAAAAAAAAAGCTTCCTCCTAATTGTATACTAATGTCGGGGCCCATGGGTTTGTCAAACTAGTCAATAAACGACATAAATTTCCAATGATGACTGTCATCGGGGAGCTTTTTTTCAAGGGTACTGGGCATCTTTTATTTTTTTGTTATTGTTGCGGGAAAGGGGTATCGGGGATCTAGCTGGTACCATTTTTTTTCCACAGGGCCAACAAGTATCAGCTAGCCTAGGTTTTGTTTTTTAACATGTGTAGCCATACCGAGACAATGGTTTCGACTTATTTTTTGAGGTCCATCATGTACGTACCGGCCTATGGGCCTCCCAGCGTAGGTTTTACTTTTTCTTAAAGATCAGCACCCCAATGTATTTTTTAATAAAACACATATCTATATTCTATTTATCTATATATAAAATAATAATGTTGTGTCCAATTTATGTTTTCCCTTCTAACCACATTATATATACTTATATTATTACTATTATCGTATATTTAATAGAGACTTATATATACATTATAAAAACATCCCACGTCTTATTAAGTTATAAAAGTAAATGTTTAACAGAAGTTGGCAAGGAAAATCCTGGTTGTTTTTGACTCACAGGCAAGGAAAATCCTGGTGATTGCATACAAGAGCTTACGAAGATTTTAAGGACCGATGTAATAATAACGGGTCATTTTTATTTTGAGCAACAACTCGCTAACTTGTTAATTTTATACATGAAAATGTGTCGCTCGGTTTATTTTTTGATATTAATTGCTCCTTCTAACATAACATTATATATAGAACAAGCCCAGCTAATTTGTGTATTTCAAGAAAGTGCAAATGGGCTGGGATTTCTTAAAAAATATTAAATGGGCTGTATTGACGCGAAATTATTTGTTCACCCAGCCGAGCAAATGGACTGTAAATTCTAGAAAACATGGGTTAAATATATGCCACATTTTTGTAGGCTGACATGTGGACTAATAGGTCGAAGCCTACGCAAGGCGTTGTCAACTTAGTCAACAAATGATTCTGACATCCATAGCCATTGGATTTATAACCAACGGCCGGCATGCTCCTTCAATCTCTCGTCTTCTTCCACCACAATTGCCGGCACCGCCTGCTCCAGCCTCCGGTAGATAGCGGCTTTGCTTAGCACGCATCGCTGTGAAGCGCTACCCCATCGCCGGCTAGGCTATCGCTCCACCCCTCCACACCTCCTGTTATTCTCGACAAACTATAGCTCCATGCCGCACCAGAACCAGTTATAACCCTTGCACTCCTCTCAATCTGCGACTCCACTGCCGCGTCTTCCCATCTCTGGGTCGTTCCCATCCGAGGCCTTGCCATCGTCCACCACCTAGCTGCGCTTGGCGTGGCGTGGCCAAAAAACGAGAGTCATTGGAAGAGAACTGTATGTGGAGAGCCTGACGGCTGGGACCCACGAGGTCAATGGTCGCATGCAAGGAAATTTCCTCCTTATTAATATGAAAAAATGTTTCCTCCCCCTGATAGTTGGGACCCACCGGCTGTATCTTCGCATGGAAGGAAGTGCATCCTTGCTATGCAAAAAACTATTACTCCGATGATAGATGGGACCCGGTAGATTTGGTGGCTGACTTGTCGGCCTTAATAAAAAGAACCAAATTGTCGACTATCCGGACGCCGAAGCCTTAGCGTCCGTCAGTGTAAAAACCGGCAGATCTTGGGTAGGGGGTCCCGAACTGTGCGTCTAAGGCAGATGGAAACAGGAGGCAGGGGACACGATGTTTACCCAGGTTCGGGCCCTCTTGATGGAGGTAATACCCTACGTCCTGCTTGATTATTCTTGATGATATGAGTATTACAAGAGTTGACCTACCACGAGATCGTAGAGGCTAAAACCCTAGAAGCTACCCTATGGTATGTTTGTTGTTGTCCTACGGACTAGACCCTCCAGTTTATATAGACACCGGAGGGGGCTAGGGTTACACAAAGTCAGTTACAAGGGAGGATTTCTACATATCCGTATTGCCAAGCTTGCCTTCCACGCCAAGGAAAGTCCCATCCGGACACGGGACAAAGTCTTCAATCTTGTGTCTTCATAGACCAACAGTCCGGCCAAAGAATATAGTCCGGTTGCCGGAGATCCCCTAATCCAGGACTCCCTTAGTAGCCCCTGAACCAGGCTTCAATGACGATGAGTCCGGCGCGCAGTTTTATCCTCGGCATTGCAAGGCGGGTTCCTCCTCCGAATATTCCATAGAATATTTTGAACACAAGGATAGTGTCCGACTCTGCAAAATAAGTTCCACATACCACCGTAGAGAAAATAAAATTTTCACAAATCCAAACTGCTGACACGTTTTGACAGCATGACATCATGTCATGGCTCGGTCATTATTCGAACCGTTTTTCTCAACCAGCGCTGCACATATCGCGAGGCGGTTTTTGATACGTCTCCGTCGTATCTACTTTTCCAAACACTTTTTCCCTTGTTTTGGACTCTAACTTGTATGATTTGAATGGAACTAACCCGGACTGACGTTGTTTTCAGCAGAATTGCCATGGTGTTGTTTTATGTGCAGAAAAAAATATTCTCGGAATGACCTGAAACTCCACGGAACATCTTAGAAAAAATAATAAAAAATCCTCGCCAAAGATGAAGACCAGGTGGCCCACACCCTGTCCACGAGGGTGGGGGGCGCCCCCCCTAGGGCGCGCCCCCCTACCTCGTGGGCCCCCTGGATGCCCTCCGACGCCAACTCCAACTCTATATATTTGCTATCGGAGAGAAAAAAATCAGGGAGAAGAAATCATCACGTTTTACGATACGGAGCCGCCACCAAGCCCTAAAACCTCTCAGGAGGGCTGATCTGGAGTCCGTTCGGGGCTCCAGAGAGGGGGATTCATCGCCGTCGTCATCATCAACCATCCTCCATCACCAATTTCATGATGCTCACCGCCATGCGTGAGTAATTCCATCGTAGGCTTGCTGGACGGTGATGGGTTGGATGAGATTTATCATGTAATCGAGTTAGTTTTGTTAGGGTTTGATCCCTAGTATCCACTATGTTCTGAGATTGATGTTGCTATGACTTTGATATGCTTAATGCTTGTCACTAGGGCCCGAGTGCCATGATTTCAGATCTGAACCTATTATGTTTTCATGAATATATGTGAGTTCTTGATCCTATCTTGCAAGTCTATAGTCACCTACTATGTGTTATGATCCGGCAACCCCGAAGTGACAATAATCGGGACCACTCCCGGTGATGACCATAGTTTGAGGAGTTCATGTATTCACTATGTGCTAATGCTTTGTTCCGGTTCTCTATTAAAAGGAGGCCTTAATAGCCCTTAGTTTCCAATAGGACCCCGCTGCCACGGGAGGGTAGGACAAAAGATGTCATGCAAGTTCTTTTCCATAAGCACGTATGACTATATACGGAATACATGCCTACATTACATTGATGAATTGGAGCTACTTCTGTGCCACCCTATGTTATGACTGTTAGATGATGAACCGCATCCGGCATAATTATCCATCACTGATCCGATGCCTACGAGTTTTCCATATACTGGTTTACGCTTATTTACTTTTCTGCTGCTACTGTTACAATCACTGCAAAATACCAAAAACATTACTTTTGCTGTCTTTAATTTTGTTGCCGCTACCACCACTATCATATTACTTTGCTACTAAACACTTTGCTGCAGATACTAAGTTTCCAGGTGTGGTTGAATTGACAACTCAGCTGCTAATACTTGAGAATATTCTTTGGCTCCCCTTGTGTCGAATCAATAAATTTGGGTTGAATACTCTACCCTCGAAAGCTGTTGCGATCCCCTATACTTGTGGGTTATCCCCTATACTTGTGGGTTACCCTTGATTCACCTTCTGTTATGAGTAAGCTTTCGACACCTACACCTGCTTCTGCTATTCGTTCTGATATGTCGCATGTTATTGATGATGCCACTTCTTCTATGCATGATACTTATGATGAAACTGCTTCTATGCCTGATACTACTATGCCCCTTGGTGAATTTCTTGATGAATAAATTGCTAGGGCTAGAGAAAAAGAAATTATTGAATCTGAATACGATGATGATAGTGATGATGAAAATATGCCTGTTATTCCTGAGGGTTATCTTTTTGATATGGAATCTTCTGCCGCTATTTTAGCTTGCAAAGATAGATATGAGCTCAAGAGGTTATTAGTTAAATGGAACACAGAATCATTTAGAGATAAAATGAAACCCGACCCTGCTTTTGCTACTTCAGCTATATGTGTTCCTGATAAGGATTATGAATTCTCTGTTGATCCTGATATAATTACTTTGGTGGAATCTGATCCGTTTTATGGCTATGAATCTGAAACTGTTGTGGCACATCTTACTAAGTTAAATGATATAGCTGCCCTGTTCACTAATGATGAGAGATCGTGTTACCTCTATATACTCAAAATATTTCCGTTCTCATTAAAGGGTGATGCTAAGATATGGTTTAATTCTCTTGATCCTGGTTGTGTGCGTAGTCCCCAGGATATGATTTATTACTTCTCTGCTAAATATTTCCCTGCTCATAAGAAACAAGCTGCTTTGAGGGAAATATACAACTTTGTGCAAATTAAAGAAGAGAGTCTCCCACAAGCTTGGGGGAGGCTTCTCAAGTTACTTAATGCTTTGCCTGATCATCCTCTTAAGAAACCTGAAATACTTGATACATTTTATAATGGACTAACCGATGCTTCCAGAGATTACCTGGATAGTTGTGCTGGTTCTCTTTTCAGGGAAAGAACATCGGGTGAAGCTGAAATTCTATTGAATAATATGTTGACAAATGAAAATAATTGGGCACCTCTTGAGCCAGCTCCTGCTCAAATTACTGAGCCTGTTCCTAAACCAACTCCTAAGAAGAGAGGTGTTCTATTTCTCAGTCCCGAAGATATGCAAGAGGCAAAGAAATCTATGAAAGAGAAAGGTATTAAAGTTGAAGACTTTAAGAATTTACCTCCTATTGAAGAAATACATGGTCTTAATTCAACGCCTATTGAAGAAACTTATGATCTCAATTCTTTATTTATTGAAGAACCTCCTGATCCCGATATCCCAACACAGGTAGTAAAGGTAAATTCTCTCTATAGATATGATAAAGCTAAAGTCCCTCCTACTAAAATTGATAGTCAGTGCTTGGATGAGTTTGATAACTTTATGTTTAAGCAAGACGACTTCAATGCTTATTTTGGTAGACAATTAAAAGAAAATGCTTATATGATTAGACGCTTGGGTGATTATATTGCTAATATTAAAGGTGAACTTAAACTTGGTAGCAAACATGCTTCTATGGTTACCACGCAAGTAGAACAAGTGCTTAAAGCTTAAAAAGAAGTGCTTGATGAAATGAATAGTAAGAAAAATGATTATGCTATTAGAGTGGCTACTAGAACTGGTAGAATGACTCAGGAACCTTTGTATCCTGAAGGCCACCCGAAGAGAATCGAGCAAGATTCTCAGAGAAATAATATTGATGTTCCTAGTTCTTCTAAAAAGAAGAAAAAGAAAAATGATAGAACTGTGCAAACTTCTAGTGAACCTATTGCTGACCACCTGCTAATCCAAATGATATATCTATGTCTGATGCTGAAACACAATCTGGTAATGAACATGAACCTAATGAAAATATTAATGATGATGTTCATGATGATGCTCAATCTAGTAATGACAATGATGTAGAAATTGAACCTGTTGTTGATCTTGATAACCCACAACAAAAGAATAAACATTATGATAAAAGAGACTTTGTTGCTAGGAAACATGGTAAAGAAAGGGAACCCTGGGTTCAGAAACCCATGCCTTTTCCTCCAAAACCATACAAGAAAAAGGATGATGAGGATTTTGAGCGCTTTGCTGAAATGATTAGGCCTATATTTTTGCGTATGCGATTAACTGATGTGCTCAAAACAAATCCTTATGCTAAATATATGAAGGATATCATTACTAATAAAAGAAAGATACCGGAAGCTGAGATTTCCACCATGCTTGCTAATTATACTTTTAAGGGTGGAATACCAAAGAAACTTGGAGATCCCGGAGTACCTACTATACCTTGCTCCATTAAAAGAAATTATATTAAAACTGCTTTATGTGATCTTGGAGCCGGTGTTAGTGTTATGCCTCTCTCTTTATATCGTAGACTTGACTTGAATAAGCTGACACCTACCAAAATATCTTTGCAAATGGCTGATAAATCAACTGCTATACCTGTCGGTATTTGTGAGGATGTGCCTGTTGTGGTTGCAAACATTACTATTTTAACGGACTTTGTTATTCTTGATATTCCCGAGGATGATAGTATGTCTATTATTCTTGGAAGACCTTTTCTTAATATTGCAGGGGTTGTTATTGATTGCAACAAAGGCAGTGTCACTTTTCATGTTAATGGTAATGAGCATACGGTACACTTTCCGAGGAAACAACCTCAAGTTCATAGTATCAACTCCATTGGAAAAATTCCATCGATTATAATTGGAGGTTTTGAATTTCCTCTTCCTACTGTCAAAAATAAATATGATATACTTATTATAGGGGATGTGCATATCCCCGTTGAGGTAACTTAGTGTTATTTGAAATTTCTCCGGTTTCATGATTATCGGAATGAGTTTGTTAACAAGATTTGATCAACCTTGTTAGTGGATTCTTTTTGATGAGCATGAGATGGATGAAACTAGAAGCACAAACTTCTGTACCCTCTCTATACTTTCTGTTAATTAGTAGAAATAAAGTAAAAATAGTATTTTTCTGTCTGTTTCTTGGCTTATCCGTGTAATATAAAAATATCCCGAAAATAAAAGTCCTCAGAATGACATGCCAATTTAATATGCTTTTTTTGGGATTATTTGAGGATTTACTATGCAAAAATTACCGCGAGAGGAACTGCCACCTGGCCACGAGGGTGGTGGGCGCCCCCCTTAGGGCGCCCCCCCCCCCCCGCCTCGTGGGCCCACGGTGGCCCTCCTCCACTTATCCCAGCACCCATCTTCTTCCTTTGTCTCACACAAACCCGAAAAACCAACTCAAGCACGAGTTTCAGCCACTTTTGCTGTGATTT
>NC_041384.1:276124704-276238311 GCF_002162155.2 Triticum dicoccoides | reverse complement strand
GAGTTCCAGCCACTTTTGCTGTGATTTTCGATCTCCTTGCTCAAAGCACCTCTCGCAAAACTGCTTGGGGAGATTGTTCCTTGGTATGTGACTCCTCCATTGGTCCAATTAGTTTTTGTTCTAGTGCTTTATTCTTTGCAAATTTGTGCTGCATAGGTGACCATGTTCTTGAGCTTGCATGTCAAATTTATATGGTTCTAAGTAGTTCTAATGATATAGGCTTTAGGCACTTGTAGGAGTAGTTGCAATCAGTTTTATTGAAGTTGGTTCACTTTTGTTTGAAGTTACTAAAATTTCAGAATTTTTCAGAGAAAAACAATATGCTTAGGAAGATGTTCCAAGGTGGTTCCTCTAAGAAGCAAGGACCCAGGATTGCTATGCGCGATGCTGACGAGGATCCACCAAGAGACGCTCCAATACGGCCTTGCGAATGGCCGTTGGAAAATTTTATGGACCGTGCGGGAATTAAAGAAGAATTCAAAGCATATTTGCGCAATGCCGGTCTTGAGGATTTTGAGGCTAACAAATGCCCCCAGTATCATGATCTCACAAGTTCATTTGTGAGGAGGTTTGAGTATTCATCTTCGCGTAATTCTCCTTCAGTCATGTTTGATCTCTATGACAAATCTTATACCATGGACTTAGAGGATTTCACTTCTACTTGCAAACTTCCATCATGGGGTAGTGTTAGGGATCCCCCTAAATCTGAATTTAGAAACTTTCTTGCTAGTATAACTGTGGGGGAATCCAGAGATATAACGCAGGCTACCATAGGGAGCATTCACTTTCCTGCTATACATTATTCTGCTCTCTTCATCGGTAGATGCATAAATGCTAAGGATGAAGCATGTCACATGTGTGTCCCTGATCTTAGTATTCTTAGGAGTGTTGTGTTAGGAGACCAATCTTATCATATGGGAGCCATTGTAGCTCGTAGGTTGCATCATAATAGACATAATGGAGATTTCTTTGGATGAATTTATGCAACCTGCTTAGCTCATTTTCTTGAGATAGACATTCGTGAGGGTGATACGGAGTTGCCTCCTGCATATTTAGATTATAACTCTATGGCTTCGCACCAATTTGTCGAGAGGCCTGAATCACCTCTCTTATATCGTTTAAATTTTGATAAAAGACGTGTTTTCCGTATTACTCTCCCTGGTCATGCCTTCTTTGATTCACAGACAAAAAGAAGATATGTTATTACCAGAGAGGAGGTAGAAGAGTACAAGAGGAGAGCGGAGGCAGCTCGACTCCACGCCGCAGCTCAGCAGGCGATAACCGCTGCACATCTGTGTGATCCCAACTATTCTTCGTCACAGTACGACTCCAGCTACACCTACGGGTACCCGCCAGGCTATCCTTGGCAATAGACCAACTTAGGCCAAAAGCCTAAGCTTGGGGGAGTAAGTATTTCTCACTGACATTACATTTATGTTCACACACACTCATTGCTAGATGTCGGTGCTCATACTTTTTCATTGTAATATCCATGCTAGTATATTTTCTTTTTCCTGCTTTCTTCTTGTGTGTTTGTTAAACCTTAAGAAAAACCAAAAAATTAGTAATAGTTTATTTTTCTGCTGTAGTAGAAATAATTAAAAAGAAAACCCAAAAATATTTCCCGTTCTTCTTTTGCTTGTTGGGAGCTCTCCCGTGTAAATAGTTTTATTTCTTTTCTTTTCTTTGGGGGTCAGTAGGAGGAGACCATAATTAAATTGTTGAAGTGGCTCTTATATGCATTATTGTTGATTTAACCCAGAGCCCATATTGCCTTGTCATCTCCTGTTTATTGAATGCTTGCAGATTCCAGCTTACTCCAATGCACGTACACTCTTATTATTATTCACACCGTTCGGTCGTGCAAGTGAAAGGTAATTATGATGATATATGATGGACTAACTGAGATGAGAAAAGCTGGTATGAACTCGACCTCTTTTGTTTTTGTAAATATGATGAGCCCCTCGTTCTTGATTCAGCTTATTATGAATAAGCATGTTTGCAATGACAATTACAGATCGTAGTTGCTTGTGCCATGCTTGATTAGCTATGAGTTATAATGATTTACCTTGTGTGCCAACATGCTATTGAGATGATTATGATGTGGTATGATGGGGTGGTATCCCCCTTTGAATTATTTAAGTGACTTGACTTGGCACATGTTCATGCATGTAGTTGAAACAAATCAACATAGCCTTCACGATATTTATGTTCATGGTGGATTATATCCTACTCATGCTTGCATCCAATGTTTATTAATTTTAATGCATGTACATGGTTGTTGTCGCTCTCTAGTTGGTCGCTTCCTAGTCTTTTGCTAGCCTTCACTTGTACTAAGCGGGAATACTGCTTGTGCATCCAATCCCTTAACCCCCAAAGTTATTCCAGATGAGTCCACTATACCTTCCTATATGCGGTATCTACCTGCCGTTCCAAGTAAATTTGTATGTGCCAAACTCTAAACCTTCAAATAAACATTCTGTTTTGTATGCTCGAATAGCTCATGTATCAACCAAGGCTGTCCTTATCTTCCGTGTTAGGCGGGTTATTCTCAAGAGGAGTGGACTCCGCTCCTCACTCACGAGAAAATGGCTGGTCACCGGGATGCCCAGTCCCATGCTTTATGCAAACTGAATCAAAATTAATTGGAAAACAAAACTCCCCCTGGGACCTGATGTATGTTGGAGGCACTCGTTGTTTCGAGCAAGCCATGGATTGATGTTTGTTGGTGGAGGGGGAGTATAAAATTTACCATTCTATTTGGGAATCGCCTATAATGTGTTTAGCATGGAAGATATGGCCATCTCTTAGTTGTTATGTTGACAATGAAAGTATACCGCTCAAAATACAATTTATCTCTATTTCGAAACCGAGCTCTCGCACCTCTACAAACCCTGCTTCCCTCTGTGAAGGGCCTATCCATTTACTTTTATGTTGATTCATCACCCTCTTATTAAAAAGCACTAGCTGGAGAGCACAACTGTCATTTGCATTCATCACTATTAATTTATATTGGGTGTGACTATGATTGGATCTCTTTTACCATGAATTACAATGTCTAGTCAGTCCTTGATCTTTAAAGGTGCTTTGCATTTATGTTTTGCGGTCTCAGAAAGGGCTAGAGAGATGCCATCTTGTTATATCATATTATGATGGTTTTGAGAAAGTGTTGTCATCCGAGATTTATTATTATGACTTGCTAGTTGATTATGCTATTGATATGAGTAATTATGAGACCTGAGAATTATTGCAAATATGGTTACTTATGATCTATGCTGAAAACTTGAATGCTGGCTTGACATAGTTACAACAACAAGAGCAAACAGAGTTTGTAAAAGTTTTTATTTCTTTATTTCAGTTTGTCAACTGAATTGCTTGAGGACAAGCAAGGGTTTAAGCTTGGGGGAGTTGATACGTCTCCGTCGTATATACTTTTCCAAACACTTTTGCCCTTATTTTGGACTCTAACTTGTATGGTTTGAATGGAACTAACCCAGACTGACGCTATTTTCAGCAGAATTGACATGGTGTTGTTTTATGTGCAGAAAACAAATATTCTCGGAATGACCCAAAACTCCACGGAACATCTTAGAAAAAATAATAAAAAATCCTCGCCAAAGATGAAGACCAGGGGGCCCACACCCTGTCCACGAAGGTGGGGGGCGCCCCCCCTAGGGCACGCCTCCCTACCTCATGGGCCCCTTGGATGCCCTCCGACGCCAACTCCAACTCTATATATTTGCTTTCGGAGAGAAAACAATCAGGGAGAAGAAATCATTGCATTTTACGATACGGAGCCGCCGCCAAGCCCTAAAACCTCTCTGGAGGGCTGATCCGGAGTCCGTTCGGGGCTCCGTTGAGGGGATTCGTCACTGTCGTCATCATCAACCATCCTCCATCACCAATTTCATGATACTCACTGTCGTGCGTGAGTAATTCCATCATAGGCTTGCTGGACGGTGATGGGTTGGATGAGATTTATTATGTAATTGAGTTAGTTTTGTTAGGGTTTGATCCCTAGTATCCACTATGTTCTGAGATTGATGTTGCTATGACTTTGCTATGCTTAATTCTTGTCACTAGGGCCCGAGTGCCATGATTTCAGATCCGAACCTATTATGTTTTCATGAATATATGTGAGTTCTTGATCCCATCTTTCAAGTCTATAGTCACCTACTATGTGTTATGATCCGGCAACCCCGAAGTGACAATAATTGGGACCACTCCCGGTGATGACCATAGTTTGAGGAGTTCATGTATTTACTATGTGCTAATGCTTTGTTCCGGTTCTCTATTAAAAGGAGGCCTTAATATCCCTTAGTTTCCAATAGGACCACGCTGCCACGGGAGGGTAGGACAAAAGATGTCATGCAAGTTCTTTCCCATAAGCACGTATGACTATATACGGAATACATGCCTACATTACATTGATGAATTGGAGCTAGTTCTGTGTGACCCTATGTTATGACTGTTACATGATTAACCGCATCCGGCATAATTATCCATCACTGATCCGGTGCCTACGAGTTTTCCATATACTGGTTTACACTTATTTACTTTTCCACTGCTACTATTACAATCACTATAAAATACCAAAAACATTTCTTTTGTTGTCTTTACTTTTGTTGCCGCTACCACCGCTATCATATTACTTTGCTACTAAACACTTTGCTGCAGATACTAAGTTTCCAGGTGTGGTTGAATTGACAACTCAGCTGCTAATACTTGAGAATATTCTTTGGCTCCCCTTGTGTCGAATCAATAAATTTGGGTTGAATACTCTACCCTCGAAAGCTGTTGCGATCCCTATACTTGTGGGTTATCAGTTTTCCTGACACGTCTTGTCAAAGCAGAGATCGTGTCCCCCTTATTACGGGATTCTCATCAATACGGACGTGGGTAACCCAATCGTGCATGTTGGTATGACTCCTCGATTTTAGGCTAGTCCCAAACAGCCACAAGGACGACTCTTGATATTCACCCTCTCTATAAAGAGGCCAAGGCCTGTCCTTTTTCCCTCTCGTGCTCAATTGAATCCTTCCCCCACCTCGAGTTCCAACACCCAAGGCTCAAGTCAGGCACTTCGGACCTTCTACCATGTCCGGATCCAATCTCCAAGGTCGGTGGATGCCTTCCTCTGCCACAGAGGAGGACATCAAGAAGCTGAGAGAGGCCAGGTATCTGACCACCTGAGGGCAGGTCATCCCCGCTCCCGAATGCAACGAGAGTATTGTATTCATCTCTCACTTTCTCCGAAGGCTAGGCCTCTCTCTAGATCCCTTTGTCAGGGGCTCATGTTCTATTATGGGCTGGATTTCCATGATTTGGCCCCGGATTCCCTCCTTCACATCTCGTCGTTTATCGTCGTGTGTGAGGCCTTCCTCCGCATTACCCCACACTTCGGCCTGTGGCTCAAGACCTTCAATGTGAAGCCGAAGATGATCGAGGGGCGGCACGCAGAGTGCGGAGGTGCCGTAATAAGCAAAAGCACTGATGCTCCATGGCCAGAGGGTTCCTTCCCAGAGGTGTCCAATTTGTGGCAGCAGGAGTGGTTCTATATCACAGCTCCTCGGAGTTCCAAGTGGATGGCCGCCCCTGCCTTTCGCTCAGGCCCCCGACCACAACTGACATCATGGATCAACAAGGGGCTGAACTGGGGGCCAGTAAATGATGTGCCGATATTGCAGAGTCGCGTCCGAGATCTCCTCGAGAGAGATGTCAACCTGGTCTTGGTAATGCAAGTCATGCTAGCTCGTCGAGTCCAGCCTTGCAAACGTCGACCCCTCCATATGTGGGAATTCAATCCGGAAGGACCGCGGACTATTCAGCACTTCTTCAGCATGACGCTCGAAGAGATGTACAAATTGTTTTTCGGACCCCAAATAAAGTGTCCGGACACCACCGAGGATGCGGGTCTGAGCTGTAATCGCCCTGATACCCAAGTAAGTAATCCCATGGCCGAACATGCTGTCTTTTTATTTATCATAACATCATTCTGAAAAGTCACTCTTTGACCAGGACTGGATAACCAAGGAGAAGATGTTCATGTGTTCGGCCCCCCTTCCCGAAGGCCTGGCCAATCCCATACTAGATAGAATGCTTGAGCCGGCGCCTTATCAGGCGCCCTCAGGGAAAGATATAGGGGGGAATACAGAGGCTGAAAGCGGGCCTTTCTCACTATTCGCCCAAACCGGGGGAATTACTGCCTCCGCGAAGGAGGATAACCATGAAGAAGAATCTGACATTCCCTTTCCCCAAGGAAGGAAGAGAAACACCTCTGAAGACCCGGAAACAAAGGTTTTCAAATGGGGGAACAAATCTTCACCAGAGGGTCCCGTCTTGGAGGGTACTCTTGCCGCACAGTGCCCGCAAGGGGATCAGCCCTCGACCGAGTTGTAAGTAAACCAATAGTACTTAATAGTGAAAATATCCTACCTTACTTCTGAAGACAATAACCGAAGCTTATATCTTGTAGCTCGGATCGTAGTCCTTCTCGACAGAGTTCGTCTTCGGGGGATCTTCTTCCGGAGATGATGGAGAGCGAAACACCTCCCCCTGCCACCCCGCTCATGAGGTGGGCGACCCTGAAGTGTCGTCACGGAGGGTTTCTCCTGATCTTCCAAGGCCAGAGGGTAATCCTTTGGCCACCCGGAGTTCTCAGTCTTCGGCTCCTAGAGAGAGCAATAGAAAAAGTCCGGAACCGTACATTGTGCGGTCGGATGCACTGAAGGATCTTCTGGAGCAAGCGGCCATCTCAGAAGTGCATCATACGCTAATGGCTACGGTAATTGAAAGGATTTCATCCGCCGAAAGCAGGTTGCATGACGCTTTTATGAGTCTGCTGAAAGGCTTTGTGGTACTTGAAATAGTGTACGTTTTTGACAATACCGCACATGTTAAGTGTGCCCTATGCAGATAGTAGCCCCTGAGACTCTGGTTGCCGTCGAAAAACAGCAGCAAACAGAGGATCATAGTCCCAGGAAATAATCATATTGCCTTCATGTGCAGGTGGCGGAAGGTCCGATGGCTAGCCGGACTGATGAGTTTGCCGAGCTAAGGCGGCAACTTGATGCGGCAGATGCCGACATCGTGCTTGTCAATAAGCGGCTTGACGAGGCATAGGGTATGTGATTTCTATGGTAATCAACACATAGTAAGAGGAGCATGATGCCAGTATCGTTAATATGTTGTGCCTGCAGATGGAGCTACCACCGTGGAGACCCTTCGGGCGAAACTTGCCCGAACCAAGGAACAAACCAAGAATAGCAATGCGGCTGCTCTAAAGGCAGTCGAAGAGCTGAGGGCCGAACAAGCCACACATTGCCAAAGCAAGGAAAGAATGGCCGAGATGGCCGTTGAGCTGAAAGATGCCGCCGACCATTACCAGCTACTTGAAAAAGAAAGCCGAGCGAAGGCGACGGACCTGGAGAAGGCCATGGTAGCAGCCAAGGAAACCCGCTCCAAAATCAGAGCGATGAAGGAGGAACTGCGTCAAGCTGAAGATATCGCGGCTGGGAAGCCCTTTTTGTTGCGGACTAAGTTCGGAGATCCGAAGTATGCCCCTCTTGACCAACTATGGAGTTCTGCAGACACATACGTGGATTTGGCAGCCAGTGGTGGTGATGCAGCCGAGTACTTCAAGGATCAGAAAGATCGTGAAGTGGAAAAGCTGTTCTGGTCACAATTCCATGCTCTAGTGCGTCCGCTGTTGTTGAATGAGCAAATGGCCGAGTGGGCCGAGCTCCATAGGTTGTCCGGACTTGCCAAGAGGTCTGTTGTGAATCATCTGTGGCCGGAAGGGCCAAAGCCGAATAGTTACTTTAGTTTAGTGCAACAATTCCTTGGTGTTGTGCCGCACATTGACGCTATAAAGAGGTCGGCGTGCATAGAGGGTGCGCGGATGGCACTTGCCCGTGTCAAGACATACTGGGCAGATATGGAGGCCACCTCTATTGCAACACAAGGTTTGGCCGTGGGCCGAGTAGCTGCCGAGCACTACTTTGAAGAGGTCCTTGAAGGCGCTCGTTCGATAGAGGCGCAGTGCTCGAAGAATATTATGTTCTAGTGACATGTATTCCCATTGTAAAAACAATATCTTATTGAATTATGAAGGTTGTGTTTATACTTTTGCTTGAAAGTATTACGATGCCTCATGTGCGCCCGTTTATGTATATATGTATATAACCTGAAAGTTTGTAGTCGTCGGCTTCAGCCCCCACGGATATAATGAGGGGGTGTTCGCGAAAAACGCGTATTCACACTTGATCCAACGTCTTGGTTCGTTAAGGAGGTGGTAACGCAGCGAAGGAGGCAATCAGACTATATTGCTTTAACACTTTCACTTAGCCATAGGAGTTTGACTGCGGGACTACTAGATAGCCCCTGGTACCTCCGCGCTCATCCGAATATGGGGCGCGTACGTACATGACCGGAAAACGACCCTTTGTTAATGCGGAGGAATCCCGAAGATTCCGCTAAGTCATCGAGTGGTTGACCAGTCTCGCGCTGTATCATGACAGTCAGTTTTTGGCTTTCTCTACTGAGGTGCTCATCCGGATGAACCAGGGCACAATCGCAGTAGTTCTCCAAGTGCTACCTTAGCCGATATAGCAGAACGTAAGGTAACAAAACATGGGAGCCGGGCAAACCCAACATTTTACCAAAGACATCATTCGGAGCTGATGCATATACAGCCAAACTCGCGACGCCGGACACTCCCTAAGGTATTCGGTCTTTATAACATGTGCTAGGCTGAACAATGCCCTTAATAATAAACCCCGAGTGTCCAGGTACATGCAATATCCTGACATGGCCACATGCCAATAACATCAGCACCCTTCTCGGTTGTATTGAGTATCCGGAGGATGTGAACAACAAGAGACAGTAAAAAAAGGTTTACGCAGGGTCTTAATATAAAAAGAAACATTTGAGAGGGTCCCTGCTGCACGTCTGCGCCTGTGTCTCCATTATGTCATGTCCTGGATGGGTGTAGCGCGAGTGTCCTGGACCGTGTCCTTTAAACACAGCATCCGTGACGAATGGCTCGCCCAGCACCTCGGTCAGGAAAAGCCGAAGACTATGACAGCTCCTACCGCACTCATGCCCCACTTCTGCACGGGCGAAGATAGCTGGTTGGCTCATAGAATCTACAATACCAGCGACCCTGGCACCTCTGAAGCCAGGGATGGTGCTGGAAGGCCATGACATAATAAAAACAAGCGTTTGAACAACAATGAAAAAACTGAAGATACGACGGTCAACGTGAGATTCAGTGGCTCTAAACCTCGTCAACGGAAGAAGCCATTCAAAGGAAATAGAGATGGTCCATCTACTTTGGATAAGATCCTAGACAGGCCTTGCCAGATTCATGGCACCCCCGACAAGCCTGTCAACCACTCCAACAGAAACTGTTGGGTTTTTAAATAGGCCGGTAAGTTAAATACCAAACACAAGGGGAAAGGGCATCAAAGCGAGGATGATAATGAGCTCCGTCCACCGAATACAGGGGGACAGAAGAAATTTCCCCCTAAGATGAAAACAGTGAACATGATATATGTCACACATATCCCCAAGAGGGACCGCAAGCGCGCACTAAGGGACGCATATGCCGTTGAGCCTGTCGCCCCAAAATTCAACTTATAGTCGGCTTGTCGGATCACCTTCGACCGCAGGGACCACCCAACTAGTATCCGTAGCGAAGGTTTAGCGGCCCTTGTACTCGACCCAATCATTGATGGATACCATCTCACTCGAGTCTTTATGGACAGCGATAGCATTCTTAACCTAATTTATCAAGACATTGTCCGTAAAATGGGTATTGACCCGTCAAGAATCAAGCCTAGTAACACCACCTTTAAAGGAGTGATACCCGGCATAGAGGCCCACTGTACGGGCTCATTAACATTGGAAGTAGTTTTCAGTTTGCCAGATAACTTCCGAAGCGAAGACTTGATCTTCGACATTGTCCCCTTTCGTAGTGGTTATCACGTGCTGCTTGGATGAACTGCCTTCGCCCGTTTGAATGCAGTCCCGCACTATGCTTATGTAAAGCTCAAAATTCTCGAACTGCATGGTGTTATCACATTCAATAGAAATATGGAGCGCTCCCTCCATACTCAGGAGCACACCGCGGCCCTTGCAGCCGAGGTGCAGAGCAGCCTCATCAAGCCAAACAATTCATGGGTCATTAAGACCCCGAACACTGCTAAGCGAGTCCGGCCTACTCTACAGAACGATAGCTTGGTGGATCCAGAGCTTGAATAGCAGTTTCGCCTCCGCCGATTGCCCCATAAACACGCGACATACATACCTCACGTGCATAATTATGCATTTAAAATACTTGGGCAGTGACGGGGGCACACTGCAGAAGAGGTCTATAGTACGGCTTGACCCTATTCTGACCTTAAGCTTTTCTCCTTCTTTCTTTTTTCCTCTCTCATACCACAGGTTCATTAAAAACCTACCTACCCTACGGTCATGCAAGGGCTCTTTTTCAGGCCACCTTTCGTATAGACGACCATCGATGGGATCTTCAAGACTACCTTTTTAGGCCCTGTATACAGCTTCCCCTTGTGTAGAAATTCTCGGCATGTAAAACAGCCTTGAGGTACATGGGATTATCTGTAATAGCACATCTTGACGAATTAATCTAAGTATAAAGGAAACAGTTGATCGCCAACCCCTGCTCGGTATTGGTTTTTTTACCATCTATATTCCCTCCTGGCTTCAGATTGCCACATATGCCTTGGTCCGGCCTAAATGCCGGTGGCTCTATCCGGACATGTATATTTTCAAAAATTCGAACACATATAGGGTATTCTTCGGCATCCCGAATATTGCATTATATGCATCAGCTCCGAATCATGTCTTTGGTCTATAGTTGGGTTGCCTGGCTCCTTTGATTACCCCCTTGTGTTCCGCTAGTTCGGCTAAGGTAGTAAAGGGAGAACTACTGTGATTGTGTTTCTTGTTCGTCCTGTCAAACACCTCAATAGGGAAAGACGAAAATTGACTGTCATGATATGGCGAGATCTGGTCGGCGATTCGACGACTTACTACAAATCTTTAATGATTTACTGCATGTTCTACAAGGGGCTGGTGCTCGCCCAGTGACTCGACAAAGGCATCCTAGTTCGGACTGCCGCATATGCACCAGGGGCTAGTACCCCGCCGTCAAACTCCTGTGGCTAAGTGAAACTAATAAAGTCGCATAGTCTGATTGCCAGGTTCACTGCGCGACACCTCCTTTATAGACCAAGACGTTGGATAAAGTGTGATCATGTGGTATACCGAACACCCCCGAAGCATCTAAGTGGGGATGGAAGCCGACGACTAGCAAACTTTCAGAATTAAAACGGCCGCACAGGAGGAAAATAACTCAAGATAAAGGCATAAATATATTACAAGCTTTGATTCACAAAACAAATTTCTTACAGCCCAGGTACATTTACTCAAACATAACGTCCTTTGAGCATTGGCCGTCTACTATTCGGTCACCCGCTAGGACATCATCAAAGTATCTCTCCAGCCTACGGTGGTCCTTGCCTTCGGGCGGGCCTCCGGTCACCACGTCGGTGGCCTTCATATTGGCCCAGTGCATCTTGACACCGGCAAAGGCCATCTGCGCACCCTCTATGCACGCCGAGCGCTTCACAGCTTCAACTCGGGCAGCGCATCGACGAGGCGCCTCACCAAGCCGAAGTAGCTGCCAGGAATTGGTTCGGCTAGCCAAAGCAGGACTATGAGATCCTTCATGGCCAAGCTGGAAATCCTATGCAGCTATGAAAGCTACTTCATCCGGTTGTTCAGCAGCTTTGGATGCTCCGGCGCCAGGAACTGTTACCAGAACAGCTTCTCCATCGAATTCCCCTCCTAGGCTCGGAAGAACTGTGTGGCGTCGGTGGCACTCCTCGGAAGATCCGCAAAGGCGTATAGAGAATTCCACAGTCGAGTGAGCAAGGCATATCATTAACCCCCAAATATACTTTGCAAGAGGGAGGGCTTACCGTCCGCTATCTATTCGTCCTACCACATCTCTTCACAAGCACTCTGGGACTCGGTCCGCGCCTCTTTAGCCTCTTGGAGGGCTTTGGCAAGTTCGCTCGCTTGGGCCGTAGTCTTCTCCTCTAGGGCCTCACACTTTCTGATGGCGTCCTTTAGCTTTTGCTCCACTTCGGCCACCCTCTCTTCATGCTGGCGGCGAGCGACCTGTTCGGTCTTTAGTTCTGCAGCCACTTTGTCAGCGGCTACTTTATTCACCTTCGCTTCCTCCTTGGTCTGGGAAAGGGCGCTCTTGATGGTCTTGACCTCGGTCGCGCCAATTGCGCTCATAACCACATCAGTACATGAGTGAAAATTCTGAACATACATATCACTTCTGATATATGAGCAAACACTTTAAAAATACACGCATACCTTGCGTCTCGTAAAATCACTTGTTAATGCTATCTATTTCATCATCAGCTAGCTTCAGTTTCCGATTGAGTTCGGAAACTTCAGCGGCCTGGGCGGTTGCCGCCAACAGGAAGCCTATTATACAATAGAACAGTATGTTACCTCTTTCGAATATTATGTGATCCTCTGTCCGGCTTTTTCAAAACCGGGTAGAGTCTCAGGGGCTACTATCTATGCACATGTATGTTCCTTTATATTAAAGCATCTAGAGCATTACGTCGTGTACCTCAAAGCCTGTCAGTAGGCTGGTGAAGGTTTCGTTCAGCCCGCTCTTGGCAGACTGAACCTTCTCTACCACAATACCCATCAGGGTGCGGTGTTGCTTCATGATGGAAGCATGTTCACTACTGCAGGATGCTGCTAACAGGACACTATGATTAGAGACCCTTCGACGAAACTGTGTGCGATGCAATAATCGCAATCAGTGGTGTAAAAAACCCAACAAAAAAGGTGCAAAACATTTGCGATGGAGGATGCGTCAACACGGTTCATATTTTAGTTGCGTGTGTGATGCATGGCATATGGTTCAGTTCAATTAACTATTTGCGATGAGGAGGAACAAAATAAACGGGCAGCCATATGAAGGTCTGTGCGATGTACAACATACGGTTCACTTGGATGAACTGCTTGTGATTGGGAAACACAAAAGAAACAGTCAGCCAGATCAAGGTGTGTGCGATATATGCCATGCGGTTCACTTGGATGAACTGTTTGCATTGAGACAAGAGACCATAAATGGTTCAACTTAACAAGATGTGTGTGATATGCGGTAAACAGGTCTGTAATCAGAAACATGTGCGAAGACCGATAAAAACACAGACGATTGCTTCTAACAAGCCGTGTGTGTTGTGATCAAACAATTCCTGGTATATAATTGTGAGTGATTGATGGAAACATCACTGACGGGTTCCATTGTTTAGTCTGTGTGCGATGTGATTTTATTTGTCCGCATAACATCTACGCTCGGTGTACAGAGCATCAACATATATACTTGAGAAGACAACATTGCATAACCAAATTAAGCATACAATTAAACAAGTGACTACACACATAGCATTTCCACACACCAAAGTAAGAAATTACATGCATACTAAACTAGGAGAAATGAGGATCTAATCATCTACTTATTGTTGCGACGACGCTTGCCATTGATCTGCTTCCAGCTGGATCCCTGGCCATTTTGGGGAAGGAGCCACTTCCTCATGTCAATGATTTGCCTGTACATGTCGTAGCTCGTGTACGCCTCCTTGGCCACGTACACGACGTGAGCTTTGTCGAGTTTCTCCATCCAGGCCGAGTACCAGGCACGCTTGTCCTTTTTGCATGAAACCTTCATGTCTCTGTAGTAGGGGTCGATGATGGCCTCGCCTAGGTGAACTAGTGAATCCTTCTCATGATCCTTGCTGCTCCAGATCTTGTATTGGCCATGGATGTAGGCAAGATTCTAGCAGGCGATGCCCGAATTCTTGAGCGCCATTACATCGTTGGAGATTGATGTCGCTTGAAGCTACGTTGATTTTTCCCCAAAGAGGAAGGGATGATGCAGCACATCGGCGGTAGGTATTTCCCACAGATATGAAACCAAGGTTATCGAACTAGTAGGAGAACCAAGCAACACAACGTAAACAACACTTGCACACAAATAACAGCTTCTCACAACCCGACATGTTAAAGGGGTTGTCAATCCCTTCTAGGGTACGACGCCTCAAGATAGGCAAACAGACTTAAGGTAAATTTGTAGTAGATTGATAGATCGAACGCCAAATAAATAAATGAGAATAAATTGCAGCAAAGTAATTTTGGGTTTTGGGATTAATAGATCTGAAAATAAATGAAATCAAAATAGATCGTAAAGGCAAATAATATGAGAAAGAGACCCGGGGGCGTAGGTTTCACTAGTGGCTTCTCTCGAGAAAAATAGAAAACGGTGGGTGAACAAATTGCTGCTGGGCAATTGATAGAACTTCAAATACTCATGATGATATCTAGGCAATGATCATTACATAGGCATCACGTCCAAGATTAATAGACCGACTCCTGCCTGCATCTACTACTATTACTCCACACATCGACCGCTGTCCAGCATGCATCTAGTGTATTAAGTTCATGGAGAAATGGATTAATGCAATAAGAACGATGACATGATTTAGAAAAGATCATCTATGTAGAGATAGACCCCATCGTTTTATCCTTAGTAGCAACGGTACTTACGTGTCAGTTCCCCTTCTGTTAGTGGGATCAAGCAGCGTAAGATCGAACCCACTACAAAGCACCTCCTCCCATTGCAAGATAAATATATCAAGTTGGCCAAACAAAACCCAAATATCGGAGAATAAATACAAGGATATAAGAAATCATGCATAAAAGAGGTCAAAGAAACTCAAATACTTTCATGGATATAAAAAGATAGATCTGATCATAAACTCAAAGTTCATCGATCCAACAAACACACCGGCAAAGAGTTACATTGTATGGATCCCCAAGAGACCATTGTATTGAGAATCAAGAGAGAGGAGAGAGAGAGAGAGAGAGAGGAAGCCATCTAGCTACTAACTACGGACCCGGAGGTCTACAAAGAACTACTCATCCATCATTGAAGAGGCACCAATGGAGGTGGTGAACCCCATCCGAGATGGTGTCTAGATTGGATCTAGTAGTTCTGGACTCTACGGCGGCTGGATCAATATTTCGTCAACTCCCCTAGTGTTTTGGGAATATAAGGGGTATTTATAGAGCAAAGAGCTGGTCCGGGGGCACCCGAGGTGGGAACAACCCACCAGGGCGTGCCTGGGGCACCCCCCATGCGCAGCTAGGGCCCGTTGTGTTCCTTATGGCCCATAAAAATTCTTCGTAAAGTTTCATGGCATTTGGACTCTGTTCGATATTGATTTTCTGCGATGTAAAAAACATGGAAAAACATCAACTGGCACTTGGCACTATGTGTCACTCCCTCGATGCGGCTATATCTCCTACGTGTCGAAGCACGACTTAGAGGCATAACTGCATTGAAAGCAATATCACAAGTAAGGTAATCTTCACAACATCCCATGTAATATAGATAATAAGGGGAAAGGTAACATAGTTGGCTTACACTCGCCACTTCACACAAAGTACATAAATAGCATTACATCATCCAATCACTCATGGTCTGACTACGGTACCAAAATAAAAGATCAACCCAACATGCGACACGGTCCTGATCGCCCCAACTGGGCACCACTACTGATCATCAGGGAAAGACACATAGTAACGACGGGAGGCTTCATCGAACTCCCACTTGAGCTCAAGCGTATCATCTGGAACGGAGTCATCAGGCCCTGCATCTGGTTTGGAAGTAATCTGTGAGCCACAGGGACTCAGCAATCTCGCACTCTCGCGATCAAGACTATTTAAGCTTATAGGTAAGGCAAGGTAATATGTGGAGCTGCAGCAAGCGACTAGCATATATGGTGGCTAACCTGTTCGCAAAAGAGAGCGAGAAGAGAAGGCAAAGCACGAACGAAGAACTGGAGAACCAACTACGGCAAACATTACTCCAACACCGTGTTCACCTCCCGGACTCCGCCGAGAAGAGACCATCATGGTAACTCACGCAGTTGATTAATTTTAATTAAGTTAAGGTTCAAGTTATCTACAAACGGACATTAACAAATTCCCATCTACCCATAACCGTGGGCACGGCTTTCGAAAGTTCAAATCCCTGCAGGGGAGTCCCAACTTAGCCCATGACAAGCTCTCACGGTCAACGAAGGATAAACCTTCTCCCGAGACATTCCGATCAGACTCGGTATCCCGGTTCTACAAGACACTTCGACAAAGACAAAAAAAATCCAGCAACACCGCCTGAATGTGCTGACAAATCCCGATAGGAGCTGCACATATCTCATTCTCAGGGCACACTCAGATGAGCCAGACGTCGGGTAGGCCAGCCCAGAGTTGCCCCTAGTAGCCCCGGACATCGCTCGGTTGGACCAACACTCAGAGGAGCACTGGCCCGGGGGGTTTAAAATAAGATGACCCTCGGGCTCCGAAAACCCAAGGGAAAGAGAGGCTAGGTGGAAAATGATAAAACCAAGGTTGGGCATTGCTGGAAGAGTTTTATTCAAGGCGAATTGTCAAGGGGTTCCCATTATTACCCAACCGCGTAAGGAACGCAAAATCCGGTAACATAACACCGATATGACGGAAACTAGGGCGGCAAGAGTGGAACAAAACACTAGGCAAAAGGCCGAGCTTTCCACCCTTTACCAAGTATATAGATGCATTAAGATAACAAGATAATATAATGATATCCCAACAAGAAAATAATGTTCCAACAAGGAACGATCTCCAATCTTCACCTGCAACTAGCAACGCTATAAGAGGGGCTGAGCAAAGCGGTAACATAGCCAATCAACGGTTTGCTAGGACATGGTGGGTTAGAGGTTTGACATGGCAATTTGGGAGGCATGATAAGCAAGTGGTAGGCATCATAGCATAGGCATAGCAAAAGAGCGAGCATCTAGCAAAGCAAAGATAGAAGTGATTTCGAGGGTATGATCATCTTGCCTGCAAAGTTGTCAGAGTTGACTGGATCCTCGAAAGCAAACTCAACAGGCTCCTCGTTAGCGAACTCGTCTCCGGGCTCTATCCAAACAAGACAAACAAGCAAAAAGGACACAATCAACCACGTTCAAAGCTCAAACAACATGATTCAAACATGGTATGCTATGCGGGATGCGATATGTGATGCATATGCAAGATTTGATAAAGGATGAATGAACCTGGCCTAAACATGGAAATACAAGAGTGCCACTGGAAATGTGAGGTGATTTCGGTTGAAATCGATATAAAGAACACCGGAATCGGGTGCACGGTTTGGAAATGGCAAGCAATTCAAATATGGCTCCGGTCTGCGATAAACAGCAAGTAGCCATCTAGATGCAACAAGATAATTATGCTACATCACTCAATCATGGAAACAAAATACATGGCAGGGATCCACTCATGATTCTTAACAAAAGATGAACAATGAGCTACGGCCAATTCATCTATCAACAGGTTCAAACAATCATGGCAAAAGTGCAATTGATAAACAGATTTCGGACTTAGTGAAATTAACACAAGCCTGGAATTTCAGATCAGGTAGCATACTTTGGATCAAGAAAACTATATGCTATAGGAAATTAACATGGCAAAGCAAGGCATGGCATGGAGCTACTCAAAGAGCTTAACAAAAGTCCCTTAGTGACCTTGAGCCAAAAGGGATCTGAAAATACAGTTGCAAGCCTGTGAACATGGCAAAAACATAATCAGATTACAGACTTAGTGAAAAACTGGAGCATGCAAATCAGATATCAAGTAGGCATGTTTACGAGCTCGATGCACTCACTATAGAGCAAGGCATGACAATCTAAGCATACACCCATCAACAATACACATTATATAAGCTAGACATGGCAATAACAACAACATAGCATGCACGGATCAACTACAACATCCTTGGCAAAATCGCTAACAAGTAGACAATCTGCCCAGATTCACGAAATAGCAAAAGTAGAGCTCGATTGACTCAAGCTAGGTTGCTCCATAATTGCAAACAAAGGCATGGATGCATAGAGCACCACAAGATTAATAAAACATCCTTACTGATCATCCTCAAAAGAGGCACAGATCACTAGGAAACAACATGAACATATGGCATATTGATAAGAACAGATCAAGGACTTGGTGGAATTGCTAAGTCCCTGAAATTAGCATTAACGAATGCACCACTTTGCAAGCTTGTGCTAGTCACCACACACATCACAAAAATACATGGATGACACCTCTGTAAATATGGCAAATCATATAGCAAAACTCATGTAGAGCTCATGAGCATATCATGCACACATTAATCATGGAAAAAATGACAAATAGCTAGTTGGTGCAGCAGATCTGACAATTAACTCAAATAGCACTCTCCCAACAGCATTTCGGGCATCAAGATGAGCTCAAATGAAAATGATGCAATGATATGAAATGATGTGCTCTCTGAGGCGAACATTTTGATATGCTACACGCCCAAAACGGAGCTACGGATGCGGAGATATAGCATGATGAACATTGCAAAATAATTAGGGTTTGACGGATAAATGTCAACCCGAGATCCGGATCTGGATCTGAGGTGGTACTGTAGCTCGCCGGGGTACTGTAGCACGAGCTCGCCGGAGATGGCCGGAATTCGCCGGGGAAGAGGCCAGAGAGGCGGGGGTGCGCCGGGGCGCGGTCGTCGGCGAGACGACAACGGTGCGGCGGCGGCGGATGGAGAGGTGGCGAGGCGAGGTGGTCGGCGGTGAGGCGACCGGCGGAGGAGCTCGCCGGAACGGGAGGCCGGTGCGGCGGCGCGGCTGGTGTCCGGTGCGGCGCTCACTACTGCAGGAGAAGAAGGGCGCGGGGCGCGCGCGGGGCGACCTAGCCGGGAGGGCCCCTCCTGGGCCCGGGCGGGCCGGCGGCGCGGTGGCAGCGGAGTGGGGCTCGGGGCCTGTAAGTGCATCTAGTGCCACCCCTAGTTGGTTTTGGAGTATTGACGACAAACCTAGTTGAGGGACTAATGTGTTTGTGAGAATTGCAGGATAACACAGGTAGAAGTCCCTCATTGATTCGGTTTTCCTACCAGAGATGGCCCCTAAAAATGTATGAAGACATCGATGGCAAAGGTGGTATATGAAGATATTCACATTGAAGACTATGACAAGAGAAGACGTGACATGAAGCATATGGAGCTCGAAGACTTAGATCTTTTGTAGTTCTGTTTCTTCTTTATTGAGTCATAGGAACCACCGTAATGATAAGTGGGGTCCAAGAGAACCAGTCAGAATGACTGAAGTGATGCTTAACCAAAACCTATGTCTTCGAGTGAAGACTATGAGAGCGAATCTTGTCCAGAGTCGGAAAAGTCAGCTTTGCTTGTAGCCCAAGTAAAGTTGCTATGTGAGTTTGAAATCTGACCGTTGGAACACGTGTCAGTTCCTTAGTGACTCAGGGTCATTTCGGACAAATCAGGTCGGGTTCTCTAGTGGCTATAAATAGCTCACCCCCTATAACCATAAATGGTTGGCTGCTCAGAGTTAGAGTACGGCTTTTGTCGTTTGAGAGCAACCCACCTCGAAGCCTTTGAGAGAGAATTCCTTGCGAGGATAAAGCCCTAACCACCCAGAGCCAAAGAGAATTAGGCATCACTTAAGTCTTCTTGTCTGTGTGATCTGAAGACTTATTACACTTGAGGACTGTGAATCCTCCAGCCGGTTAGGCGTCGCGTTCTGAGCGTCCAAGAGACATTGTGGATCGCCGGTGAACGAAGTCTGTGAAGGTTTGGGAGTCTACCTTGAAGACTTACCAGAGTGATTGGGCGAGGTCTGTGTGACCTTAGCTCAAGGGGAATACGGTGAGGACTGGGTGTCCTGAGCTGCGTGTTCAGGACTGGGTGTCCGGGACTTTGTGTCCTTAGGTTTAAATACCTAGCCGCCCTAACCAGACGTACGGTTGTCACAGCAACTGGAACTGGTCCAACAAATCATTGTCTTCAACGAGTCACTGGTTTCATCCTTCCCTTCCCTTTACTTATTGTTGGTCCTTGTGAAGTCTTTGTATGATTGCACTATCTTTTGTCTTCACTGAGTGACTGCGTGTTCTGTTTGGCTTCTTAATATCTTCCTACCTGATCCTTACTACCTAGCTGCTATTAGTCATTGTGCTTTCACTTCATTGAATACATGACGGTGGTTTACCTAGTGTAGTCTACCTTCCGCTGCATGGTTATAGGTTTATTTCTATCGTTTGTCTTCGAAACTTCCACGTTTTGAAGACTTCCATAAAAATCGCCTATTCACCCCCCTCTAGTCGATATAACGCACTTTCAATTGGTATCAAAGCGAGGTACTCCCTTGTTCTGTGTGATTCGGTTTAACCACCTGGAGTTTTAGCTATGTCGACTGCAGGGATAATTATAGTCTCCGCTGCGTGCCCCGTCTTTGATGGAACTGAATATCCCTACTGGAAGAATAAGATGCGCATGCATGTTGAAGCCATTGACGTCGACCTATCGTATGTCGTCAAGAACGGCGTTCCCAAGGCTGGAGAAGGTGTCACTGCTGCTGATGTTAAGAAGTTCATTCAACTAGACTCTACTGCCAACAATATTATCTGTGGTCATCTGACCAAAGGACAGTATGGCTGTGTAAGTGCTTTGGAAACATCTAAGCTAGTCTGGGACTGGCTCTCCAAGGTCAACGAAGGCGTCTCAACCCAGAGAGATCAGAGAATCAGTGTCCTTCGCAACCTCTTCAACCACTTCAAGCGAAATGACAATGAGAATGTCCAGCTCACGTTTGATCGACTCACTGACATCACAAATGAGCTTCAAGCCCTCGGCGCTACTGAGATCACCAAGAATGAAGTCGTCAAGACACTACTGAGATCACTTGACAGCTCGTTTGACACCCTAGCCCTGATTATTCAAGAACGTCCTGATTTCAAGACACTCGATCCGTCTGACATACTTGAGAGGCTCAACACACATGAGTTTCAGCTTTCTGAGAAAAGAGATATCTACGGTCCAAACTATGGGCGAACTCGTGCCTTGAAGGCAAAAGCTGTCTCCTCATCTGAAGAAGAATCTGACAGCAGTTCTGATGACCTTGAAGACATTGGAAAGGAACTTGCTATGCTTGTGAAGAAGTTCCAAAAATTCACCAAGAAGAAAGGCTTCAGGAAGTCTTCACGATCAAGCTCAAGGAATGATGAAGCTTCTGCTCATGACTACAAGAAGAAAACATGCCACAAGTGCAAGAAAACTGGCCACTTCATCTCTGAGTGTCCGCAGTGGGACAATGAGAACAGAAAGAAGAAGAAGAGCAAGGAATATGACTCTGACGACAAGAAGAAGAAGAAATACTCAAAGTCTTCTTCCAAGTCTTCCTCAAAGTCTTCATCACACAAGAAGAGCTCATCTGGCAAGGCACGTGCGTTTGTTGGCAAGGAAATGGATTCAGAGGAGTCGTTTCTGAGGAGGCGGAGGTGGAGTCTGAGGAGGAGTCCGATTCTGGCGTTGCAAGTCTGGCTACAGCATACGTTGCCAAGTCCATCTTCAACACTGAAGACAATGACTTCATCACCGACACCAATGCAAATGACAAGGACTACTCCGCTCCTACCTACTGCTTCATGGCACGTGGTGCCAAGGTAAACACACGCACTACTCACTATCAAACATCTAGTGAAGATGACTCTGATTGTGGTTCAAGACCCAGCTACAAAACACTTGCTAAAATTGCAACTGAACAACAGAAAGCTATGGAACATATTCAAAAACTGTTAGACAAAAGCGATGATCTGTTAGGCGCTGAAATGACTCGATCTGAGTCCTTAATTGAAGACATAAAAAATCTTCACGTTAAGTATGAGGAACTTGAAAGTTGTCATGAAACACTCTCAACAACTCACGAAAAGCTTTCCTATGATTATCTTCAAAGGAAGCAAGATCTTGAGAAATTGAGAGCGGCTCATGAAGATCTTCAAAAGGAAAACGAGTCACTTCGCGCCGAACAGATCAGTTCCGCTCAGGAAGGATTTGAACCACCATGTCTTAAATGCATTGAGCGCGATAATGCTACTTCTGTTATTGAATGTTCTACTGTTGCTACTATTGCAATATCTTCAATTGTTGATGTGGTAACTAACCCCTCTGCTGAGGATACCACTGCTATTGCTGATGAGAATGCTAGGTTAAAGACATTGCTTGAAACAGGGATGTACAAAAGTCTTAAAGGGCATCAGACACTATGTGATGTCCTCAAAAGGCAGATTCTAAACCGAAACCCGAGGAAAGAGGGTGTTGAGTTCGTAAGGAAAATGAATGCTGATGGCTCTTACTGGAAACCTGAGCAGTACCCCAAACCACTTGGGTTGCTGCAAAGGAACCTTCAGCAGATCCATCCAATCTATCTGGCTTCACTTGTGCTAACCCCATTGTCATTGATGAATCCTTTGATGCAAACTATAAACTGTTTAAGAATCATAATGGTGAAGTGTTTTCCAGGTATATTGGTACTAACTGCAGGAATGGGCCGCCTATGAAGAAGATCTAGGTGCCGAAAAAGTGTTTGGAAAATCTTCCTGTGAATGTCATCATGACACCACAGGTGAAGAAGACAAACCCCAGACCACAGGCTTCATACGGTCCAAAGGCTTCATACAGACAGAGGACTCACCTGAGTCGCACTAACGCAAATGTTTTGCAGGGAAATCATACTCAGGCCTATGAATATGAGAGCGGTTCATCGAACCGCCATGTTCATAAGACCAAGAACTATTCTGCTTATTCTTATGAGTACTATTGTCCGCCTGCAAGACTTTTTGCTAGGGCTCCAAAGCCAGAGTTCTCAGACGCTGCACTTAGACTTATCGCTTCTAAGCCACCCTTGAAGATGTGGGTGGCTAAGAAAGCTTAACTCTCTTTTGCAGGGAAAGGTCTCCAACAGAAAACCAAAATCGTCTGACGCTATTGCTGGGGACCTTAAACATCTTGTAGGGCGCAAGATCAAATGCCCGAATGGTCTTACTATGTACTTCGTTCCTGAATCGCATGCTACTCTCCCTATCAGTCCTAATCTGGATCTAAGCTTTCATAACCCACTGGTTCGTCAAATGTTTTTGCTTCACAATTCTCTTTGTGAAGCCTATCCCCCTAACTGCACTGTAGGGTACGACACCAGCATCTTCAGAATTGATTATTGATAGTCAGTGTACCAACCACATGACTGGCAAAAGAAGCCTTCTTATGGACTCAACCTTACGTCCATCCGACAAGAGTCACATCACATTTGCTGACACTGGTAAAAGTAAGGTATTGGGTCTAGGTAGAGTTGCAATCTCAAAGGATCAACACATGGATAAAGTCATGCTTGTTGAATCCCTTGGCTTCAACTTAATGTCTGTCTCAATGCTTTGTGATTTGAACATGATCGTAATATTTGGAAAATATCGTTGCCTTGTTCTAATGGAATCTGACAAGTTTCTAGTGTTTGAAGGGTATCGGAAAGATGATTTGTACGTGGTAGATTTCTCAGCAGGACCACAGCTTGCCGTATGTCTTCTAGCAAAAGCTTCAGAATGCTGGCTCTGGCATCGGAGGCTTGGGCATGCTGGCATGAGGAACCTCCACACCCTTGCAAAGAAGAAGCATGCCATAGGCATCGAGGGCGTCAAGTTCAAGAAAGATCACTTATGCAGTGCCTGTGAAGCAGGAAAGATGACGAGGGCCAAACATCCCTCGAAGACAATCATGACTACTACTCGACCCTTCGAACTGCTCCACATGGATCTTTTCGGTCCCACTCATTACTCAACTCTTACCACTACTGCTTGTCTCTATGGCTTTGTCATTGTTGATGATTATTCTAGATATACTTGGGTGCACATAATCCTCTACAAGACTGAAGTGCAAGATGTCTTCAGACGCTTTGCCAATCGAGCAATGAACAACTATGGCGCCAAGATAAAGAACATCAGAAGTGACAATGGCACTGAATTCAAGAACATTGGCCTTGATACATATCTTGATACCTTGGGCATCACACATGAATTCTCAGCCCCGTACACGCCACAGCAGAATGGCGTCGTCGAACGCAAGAACAGAACACTCATTGAGATGGCCCGAACGATGCTTGATGAATACAAGACTCCAAGAAAATTCTGGCCTGAAGCCATTGATACTACATGCCATACAATCAATCATGTTTATCTTCACAAGCTTCTGAACAAGAGATCTTATGAGCTCCTTACTGGCAAGAAGCCAAATGTCAGTTACTTCAGAGTATTTGGCGCCAGGTGCTGGATCAAGGATCCACATCACACTTCAAAATTTGCACCAAAAGCACATGAGGGTTTTATGCTTGGATATGGAAAGGATTCGCACTCCTACAGAGTCTTCAATCTCTTTCATTATAAAGTGGTTGAAACAGTGGATGTGCGATTTGATGAGACTAAAGGTTCACAAAGAGAACACCTGCCAAATGTGCTAGATGAAGTTCCATCCAACAAATCAATCAAGCTAATGGGAACTGGAGAAATCATACCTTCTGAAGCTCAACCTGAAGAGGAACTTATCATCTCCGCACCTGATCAACCTGAAGACAATGCTCAGCCTGAAGACAATCCCTCTAACAACGACAATGATCAGCAAGAGCAAAATCTTCGCCCTGTACATCCTCATGTTGCCAATGAAGTGCAGATTGAGAGAATAATTGATAGCATCAATGCACCCGACCCGCTCACTCGTTCAAGGGCAACTCAGCTAGCAAATTTCTGTGGGCACTTCGCATTCATCTCAATAACAGAACCCAAGAAAGTTGAAGAAGCCTTCATGGAACCTGAATGGATTCAAGCTATGCAAGAAGAGCTTCAACAGTTTGAGCTGAATAATGTATGGGAACTGGTTAAGCGTCCTAATCCTCGGAAGCACAACATAATAGGCACCAAATGGATATACCGCAACTAGCAAGATGAGCATGGTCAAGTTGTCAGAAACAAAGCTCGTCTCGTTGCTCAAGGATCAAGTGGAAGGCATTGACTTCGATGAAACGTTTGCTCCTGTGGCTAGACTTGAAGCCATACGCATACTGCTGGCCTATGCAAATCATCATAACATACTTCTATATCAAATGGATGTGAAGAGCGCCTTTCTCAATGGCAAGATTGAAGAAGAAGTGTATGTTGCACAATCGCCTGGCTTTGAAGATCCAAAACATCCTGACATGGTATACAAGCTCAACAAGGCACTGTATGGCCTCAAACAAGCCCCTCGGGCCTGGTATGACACACTCAAATACTTCCTGAAGAGCAAAGGCTTCATACCTGATTCCCTCGACCCCACTCTCTTCACGAAGACATATGATGGTGAACTGTTTGTGTGCCAAATATATGTGGATGACATTATCTTCGGCTGCACCAATCAGAAGTATAGTGAAGAGTTTGGATATATAATGCAAGAGCAATATCAGATGTCCATGATGGGAGAGCTGAAGTTCTTCCTCGGTCTTCAAATACGACAGCAACGCAACGGCATCTTCATATCTCAAGAGAAGTATCTCAAAGATTGCGTGAAGAAGTTCGGTATGCAAGACTACAAAGGCTTCACGACGCCAATGCCAGCCAAGCATCATCTGGGTCCTGACGACAATGGTAGTGAGTTTGATCAAAAGGTATACCGCTCCATGATTGGTTCTTTGCTTTATCTATGTGCATCTAGCACAGATATTATGCTTAGTGTTTGCATGTGTGCTCGATTTCAAGCGGCACCAAAGGAGTGGCATCACTTAGCTGTAAAGCGAATTCTTCGATATTTGGCTCACACCCCAACTTTAGGATTATGGTATCCAAAGGGCTCAGGGTTTGATCTGGTTGGATTCTCGGATGCTGATTATGCTGGTGACAAAGTGGATCGCAAGTCTACATCAGGCACATGTCATTTTCTAGGACGATCACTTGTATGTTGGTCTTCAAAGAAGCAGAACTGTGTATCTCTCTCCACTGCTGAATCTGAATACATTGCTGCTGGATCTTGCTACGCTCAGCTTCTGTGGATGAAGCAAACACTCAAGGACTATGGCATTCATCTGAAGCAAGTGCCACTCTACTGCGACAACGAAAGTGCCATCAAGATTGCCAACAACCCAGTTTAGCACTCGAAGACAAAGCACATTGAAATTCGTCATCACTTTCTCAGAGATCATGTTGTGAAGGAAGATATCGATATCATACATGTCAACACTGAAGAGCAATTGGTAGATATCTTCACCAAGCCCTTGGATGAGAAGAGATTTTGCAAGTTACGGTGTGAGCTAAATATCTTGGAATCCTCAAATGTCCTGTGATCAGGCACACATCCTAACACTTATGCATATTGATGACTTAGATGTGCAACACACAAAGTAAAGTATATCTTCAATCAATGAAGACATACATTCTAAGTGTGAATACATTAATGTGGAATTTGACTTCGGAGTGTCACGATAATTGTGCACCGTGTCTGGGTCTAATACTTCCTATACGGTGGGTAACGCCACCACCAAATTTTCTGTTTGAAGTGTTTCACTCATGGCGTTACATTTGCTATGTCTTCACATTTGGTTTGGCTTAAATCTCAACATGTCTTCATGATTATCTTCACTATGTTGATTATATATATATACTAGTGTTTTGTCCTCTACAGCATTCACTTATAGCTATGTCTTCTTGTTGAATTTTTGAACTAAGTGAATGTGATCGGACCCTAACCTCTCTATGCTTTCTATCTCAAACTCTATCTCTCCAAATCATATGCATTCTATTGAAACTGTCGAATGTCTTCTCTGCGTTCTTGTCAGCAGAAGATATAGCGACAAACATTAAGTCCGTTTTCAATGCTCATTCCTTCACCTGAAACCCGGAGAAGTGGGAACGACCACCCAACAATCCAGGCGTGCGTGGGACGTGGAACAACCCCCGATATGCTGCATGATGGCCACGTGTTCCTCAAATATGAATCGCCAGGGGCACCTGTGTAATAACACTGAGTCGCCCCTGTCCCTCTAAATACACGCCTCACCATAGTCATTATCTCTTCTTCCACTCTCGCACGAACCCTAGCACCACCGCTAGCCCTCGACGATGCCGGCGACGAAGCGCTTCGCTGTCGCAACCTCTCCGATGCCGTCTTCACGCCTACCGTGGACATCATCCTCTCCGCCGTCGCTGTAGGTGTCCTCCGTCGCCATGTTAGGGCACGGAAGATCGAACTGCTCGGCCTCCTCTTCCACTCCGTCTAGTAGTTCTTCGTGTGGTAAATAAAACTTCCTTTTTACGGCCCCTTTGATCCTATAGCTTTATCACTTTCTACCACAAGCAGTTTCTATTCACACAAGTTGGATCTCTTTCATACTGCATCTCATAACATGCCTAGTATATTCACTTATGCTTCACAAAGTAGTTAGATTCCTCACTTGTACTGATCCGTGGATTCGTACAAATCTGGAACCAACTCCTTATCTATGAGTGAATGTCTTCGCACGATGAGGTCAATGTCTTCTAAACTGATTTATCTTCAAAATCTTTTGAGAATGCATATGACCTCTTCCCCTTCCCTCGCACCTTAATGCTGTCACAGGTAGATGTCCGTGGGAGTATCCCTTGGTTCTCATAGTCTGCATTCATTTGCAGAATTCTTACAGTATCACATAAATTCTCCCGAAGCCAGTTCCTGTCTGTCCAGCAAGCGAAAGCCTTTGAAGCCTTTGAACGTATTGAACCCTTTCAGTTTAAAGTTCATGGCTTCAGAGAAATCAGCAAGGAAGGGTGGCAGAAAGCGTCGTGGAGAAACATCAAGAGATCTGCTTGATGACCTCTCAGAGTTGTACAAGACAGATCCTGAAGAGGATTACAATCAGCGCAAGACACGAATCCAATGGATTCGACGCTATTGGGCAGAACAGTGGTTCAAGTACAGATTTGTGACAAAGGAATATGCTGAAAAGAATGCCATCAAGCGACCATGGGGAGACATCCTCTACAAAAATCTTCAACCCAGGACCAGAGATGAAGCCATTGAACAATGCTTATATCCCTGCATGGTCCGTGGGCCACAGCCTGCAGATGCACACTCATCGTCACTACTATGGTGTCGTGACGACATTCTGTTCAAGCGCAACTTCCAGTTTTCCCAGAACTCAGCAAAGCAGAACAAGAAGTCATTGGGACTAGACTTCAACCCTGGTCCTTCTTCTCCAAGGGCTGACGGCACACCAGATGCAGAACCCAATGTCGTCGGTCCTTTCTACAACCTTGAAAGTCTCATCACCCAGATCTTGGTTCAGCCATGAATGAGCCTGTAGATCACGCTGAATCAGATGAAGCACCTGCAGCGCCGAAGCCAAAGAAGCAGCCTAAAGCTTCAAAGCCTGCCTCTGCTCCAAAAATCTCACGGGCGAAGCCACTGGCAACTGCACCTCCTGAAGATAGTGTGCAGTCTGAAGATTTGTCACGCATCTCCAAGCCCCAGAAGGTCAAGATGCCTTTGCCACACACCGGCCAAGAACTGACAGCTGCTACTGTTCTATGTAATGATGCCATTGATCTGTCCAGTGATGAAGATCTTGCAGATGACACTCTTGAGCAACTGATCAAGAGCAAAGAAGAAGCAGAAATCTTCAATAATTTGCCTCTCTTTGACATGGCAATCATCCACAACTTAATTGATGAATGGTTTGACACGCCCAACATCAACTTCGAAGATCTGCAACTTCCCATTGGCCTCAGTGTCGCCTTCCATGGCACCATTGCTTCAAAGTTAGCTATCGCCCAGCGCATTGTTGAACTGAAGCAGAAGATTGACTTTGAGAAATCTCAGTTCAAGAAGCATATGGCCAAGCTCAGCGTGCAAGAGGTGAAGAACTTCAAGATTATGCTGCATGAGCTCAAGGAAGCCTTTCTCAAGAAACGTGCAGAAGCTCAGGGTTCTCGTGAGTGCATGAAGGTCCTGGCTGACAGGTGTGTGCAAGCCTACAATGAGGCTGAGAAGCGCAAGGCCCTTGGGCGTCCTGGCATCGACCCCAGGATGGCTGCAAAGAAGAAGAAGAAGCCCGCTATGGCTGAACCCGATGCACCAAGGCAGGAAGCAGTTCCCATTGTCTTCCCAACTAGCATGACTGGCTCGAAGCCAAAAGCCAGGTCTACTGCTTCAGAACTGAAGAAGACGAGGACTGCTGAGGCTGAAGCAAGGAAGAGGAAACATCATGAAGCCTCTGCTACTGCCCCCTCCAAGAAGAAGCGAAAGACCAAGAAGCAACGGGCTGCTCCCACAGAGCCCTTGATTGTTGAACCCATCTCCATGGTTCACCCTTACGCTGAACCTCAAGAGCGCCAACTGACTGTCCATGAGCCTGCTTTCATAGGGGCTCATGAAGCTAAAGACATTCCAGCAGCTGATCCCATCACTGCTGAAGACATTGCTCATCATGACCATGTTGAAGATGATGCAGTTCTTCCTCAGCTCGAGCACCAACATGTATCATCGCCTGTGCTAACACACAACAAACTCATCAGCATTGGTCGTCCTCTAACGCCAATTACTCAGGATGCATCATGGGCTGATCTCCCACAAGCACAAGAGGAAGAAGACTTTGAGGCCCAGCCAACTCCAACTCCGCAGGCGTCGCCAGCGTTACGCAGGCTTCGCAAAGGACCAAGGCCTCCAGTCTCTGAGTCTGAAGCTAAAGCTGCTGAAGACATTCCGGCTGCATCAGCCGATGAAGAAGAAACACCAAGCGCTGTTACACCCCCGTCTCACCAAGAAGCTGTTCTCGAGGAGAACATGACTATGACCGACCCTCCATCTTGTCAAGTGGAGGTCGAGAATATCGAGGCTGCCACCACTAACACCAATGAAGCCAACGACGCTGTCATGGCTGTAGCTAATGTGGAGCCTTCACCAACCCAAGCACCAGTAGTCAGCGAAGCCACTGATCCCACTGCTTCTGTTCCTGCGCCTGCTGCTGGTCCTCAGTTCGACTATCATGTTGAGCACAGGCCTCAGGTCCAGAAGCCAATCCCAAGATTGCCCAGGTTTCCAGGTCCTGCATCAGCACCTGGATCCTTCAATATCAATGGCTTCAAAGCAGACAACACTTTCTTCAATAGCTCCAGGAACCCCTACTCAAGGGAAAGAATATCATCTGATCGGTTCTGGAGCTATCCGCAGCGAAGCTATTACTCATGCATTCTATAAAATCAAGGTCGCATCTTCCCACATAAGCGTCTTGACATTGAAGCAATAGCCGGTCTGCCCTGTCTGGAAGAAGCTCTGGATTGCTTCAAAGAGGTTGGATTGCTGTCGTTCGTCACCGACCAAGAGCATTGGAATGAAGAGTTGCTGCTCCAATTCTATGCCACACTTCACATCCATGGGTACAACAGAGATCCGAAGACTTGGGTCCTGGAGTGGATGACAGGAAATGTTCATCACGAAGCCAAAGCCTTTGACATCATTGAGCTCACTGGTCTGCCCACTCCTGGCGATCTCTACGAACATGGCTGTCAGCTTCACAGTGAAGCTGTGGAGAGCATCTTTCAAAAGCCTGAACCTAACATGAGTCAGATGCTCAGTATGATGAAGCCATTGCCCCAAGATGCTGCATATCCCACGGAGTTCTTTGTTGAAGACCTTGAGTATCTGCCAAGGACTATCTATCACATCATAAGGCGAACTCTCTGGCCCATCAAAGGACATTCTCCACATGCCAAGCTGGAAGGTGCAATGAAGACTTTGGTCTTCTATATTCTTCATGGCAAATGCTTCAATGCACAGGACTTCTTCATCCGCCAACTTGCTGCATCAGGCTCTGATCTTTTTGGCTTGAAGTTCTACGCTCCATGGATAATGCGGCTGATCAAACTCCACTCCGCCATCTCATATCAGCCATCTGCTCGCAATCATCGGATCTTTCTGCCTGATGTGGATATGTCTATTGAAGCAATTTATCCTGAGCCTGCCAAGGAACCTCTAAGTCTTCAGAATGCGGAGCATCAAAGTTTTTCTCAGAACATTGAAGGAGTTGAAGCAGTCACTCATGTGTATCCTTTGGTTGGAACTACACGTGCACCGCATCCTGCTCTCACTGAAGCCACTGATAGCACAATTGCCCAACGACCCAAGAAGCGCACTCGTGTTCTCAATGACCGAGAGCTTCTTGTGGCTCTTCATCAGAAACAGGATAGGCATCATGACTGGCTGAAGCGTCAAATGCAAAGCCTCTTGGTGGATGTTAATCGCATTCGCAATCTTGCCACCAAGAATGCCTTTGTTGCACACGAAACCTCTCGACGCACCTGGAAAGGGCTGACGCTAATGTGCTCTGAAGATGATCTTCAAGAGGATGGCTTCTCTGAACGCTTCAAGTTTGACTCCACACCTCCTCGAAGGGCAGTGCTGCGACGAACTCCATCTCTTGAAGACTCTGAGTTCTCTTCCTCTGCTGCAACTGTGAATGCCAGAGTGATCGAGGATGAAGACGATGCTACTTCACCGCCACCTCCTTCAGCATGCTTCGACACTGCTCCAAGTTCTTCTGCACCGCCGAACACCACTGACGACCCTGCTGCTTCACCTACTCTTCATGGGAACAAGTAGATGCTCTATGTCTTCAAACCTTTTTGGTCCTTACTGACAAAAGGGGGAGAAGCATATGAGTTTGATAGTCTTCAAGCGGGTCCATATGGGCGGGTGCTTTATATTTTGCTTCGTGTTTACAACTCTCGTTTTGATACATTTGGTTCTTTGAGTTGTAACACTTAAACTCGATGGTCGTCTGCTACTTATTTGCCACCTTGTGATGCGATGATAAATTCCGCATGTGCGACAATAAATTCCGCACTTAGATCATTTTGCAGACGTCCATTTTCCATTATGCATGTCATTATCTTCACATACCTTCACATGCATAGTGGATTGTCATCATAAGTTGAAGAGGATCTCCACAAGCACAACCTGCCATGTGCATTTGCACTCCAAAAGCAAATTACTTATATGCACATCTTCAGGGGGAGCCCTTGCAACTTATGAAGACAATTCCTTATCCTCTACAATTTCACATATTATATTCCCCGTTGAAAACTTCAACTAGTTTGTCATAAATCACCAAAAAGGGGGAGATTGTAAGTGCATCTAGTGCCACCCCTAGTTGGTTTTGGAGTATTGACGACAAACCTAGTTGAGGGACTATTGTGTTTGTGAGAATTGCAGGATAACACAGGTAGAAGTCCCTCATTGATTCGGTTTTCCTACCAGAGATGGCCCCTAAAAATGTATGAAGACATTGATGGCAAAGGTGGTATATGAAGATATTCACATTGAAGACTATGACAAGAGAAGACGTGACATGAAGCATATGGAGCTCGAAGACTTAGATCTTTCATAGTTCTGTTTCTTCTTTATTGAGTCATAGGAACCACCGTACTGATAAGTGGGGTCCAAGAGAACCAGTCAGAATGACTGAAGTGATGCTTAACCAAAACCTATGTCTTCGAGTGAAGACTATGAGAGCGAATCTTGTCCAGAGTTGGACAAGTCAGCTTTGCTTGTAGCCCAAGTAAAGTTGTCGTGTGAGTTTGAAATCTGACCGTCGGAACACGTGTCAGTTCCTTAGTGACCCGGGGTCATTTCGGACAAATCAGGTCGGGTTGCCTAGTGGCTATAAATAGCTCACACCCTACAACCATAAATGGTTGGCTGCTCAGAGTTAGAGTACGGCTTTTGTCGTTTGAGAGCAACCCACCTCGAAGCCTTTGAGAGAGAATTCCTTGCAAGGATAAAGCCCTAATCACCCAGAGCCAAAGAGAATTAGGCATCACTTAAGTCTTCTTGTCTGTGTGATCTGAAGACTTATTACACTTGAGGACTGTGAATCCTCCAGCCGGTTAGGCGTCGCGTTCTGAGCGTCCAAGAGACATTGTGGATCGCCGGTGAACGAAGTCTGTGAAGGTTTGGGAGTCTACCTTGAAGACTTACCAGAGTGATTGGGCGAGGTCTGTGTGACCTTAGCTCAAGGGGAATACGGTGAGGACTGGGTCTCCTGAGCTGCGTGTTCAGGACTGGGTGTCCGGGACTGTGGGTCCTCAGGTTTAAATACCTAGCCGCCCTAACCAGACGTACAGTTGTCACAGCAACTGGAACTGGTCCAACAAATCATTGTCTTCAACGAGTCACTGGTTTCATCCTTCCCTTCCCTTTACTTACTGTTGGTCCTTGTGAAGTCTTTGTATGATTGCACTATCTTTTGTCTTCACTGAGTGACTGCGTGTTCTGTTTGGCTTCTTAATATCTTCCTACCTGATCCTTACTACCTAGCTGCTATTAGTCATTGTGCTTTCACTTCATTGAATACATGACTGTGGTTTACCTAGTGTAGTCTACCTTCCGCTGCATGGTTATAGGTTTATTTCTATCGTTTGTCTTCGAAACTTCCACGTTTTGAAGACTTTCATAAAAATCGCCTATTCACCCCCCCTCTAGTCGATATAACGCACTTTCAGGGCCATGTGGCAAGCCCCGGTTGGTCGGAGGCGGCGGCGGACACTGTCCGACACGGGCCGGACACATCCGGTGCACGACGGATCTGATTTTTTAGGGTTTCGAGGGGAAGAAGAACCGAAATTTCGGGAGGGGGTGCTATTTATAGGCATAGAGGGAGCTAGGAGTGTCCAAATGAGGTGCGGTTTTCGCCCACGCGATCATGATCGAATGCTCTAGATGATGGAGATGGGTTTGGTGGGTTTTTGGCCAAATTGGAAGGGTGTTGGGCTGCAACACACACGGGGGATTCTCGGTCCCTCGGTTAACCGTTGGAGCATCAAACGAAGTCCAAATGGTATGAAACTTGACAGGCGGTCTACCGGTAGTAAACCAAGGACGCTTGGCAAGTCTCGGTCCAATCCGGAAATGTTTAATCCCCACAAACGAAAAGAAGGTAGAAAGGACCACCGGAGGATATAGAAGTGACGGAATGCAAAACGGACAACGGGGAAAATGCTCGGATGCATGAGACGAACACGTATGCAAATGCAATGCACATGATGACATGATATGAGATGCATGACAACGAGAACAACACATGGAGACAAAAACCCAAACCTGAGAAAATAAAATAACTTAGCGCCGGAAACGGCAAGAGTTGGAGTACATATTAGGTAAATTACAACTGGGGTGTTACACTATGTGAATAGGTTAGTACCAAAAAATGATATAAAATGACTATAAAATGATTATAAAACATCCAAGATTGATAATATAACAACATGGAACAATAAAAAATTATAGATATGTTGGAGACGTATCAACATCCCCAAGCTTAACTCCTACTCGTCCTCAAGTAGAGAAGTGATAAAAACAGAATTTTTGACGTGGAATGCTTCCTAACATGTCATATCATATTTCTTTCTTTATAGCATGGACATTTGGACTTTTATATTGTGCAAAGCAATAGTCTAGTTTTGACATGATAATTTAGATACTCAATCATATCAACAAGAAACCGTGTCTTTCAAAATATCAATCCTAAAGTAAGCTATCCCTAGCCCATCATGCTCAACCATTGATCCATTCATGAAACACACTCCCATATTAGCTACACCCAATAATCAAGTACGATCATATTGCCTCCTAGTTGGTGCTTTTATAAGAGAAGATGGAGACTCAAATAAAAAATAAAAATTTCATAAAGTAAAAGAAAGGCCCGTCGTAGAGGGGAAGTAGGGATTTGTAGAGGTGCCATAGCTCAAAGAGAAAAACTTAGAGATAAAAACATTTTGGGAGGTGTATCCATCCCACCAACGAAAACGACTTAGAGATCCCAATACTTTCCATGCTTAGATATATCATAGGCGGTTCCCAAATAGAGAATAAAGTTTATTCATTTTTCCACCATACTTTCACTTTCCATAGCTAGCCGTATCCACGGTTGCCCTCCATACTAACACTTTCCAAGGAATTTATTATTTGACAACACAAAGTAAATTAATTTTTTCATTTCGGGACTGGGCATCCCTAATACCTTTGCCTTACTCTGGTGCAATAACAAGTGAATAAACACTCATCTTGAGAATAACACCTCTAGCATGGAAAATATTAGCCACGCCTCACGGCTCCGCGAGCGAAACGAACACACAAAAGAGAAGTTTATTTTTGAAAATTAGAGATGGCACATGAAAATTTGCTTAGAACGACAAAATAATACCGCATATAGGTAGATATAGTGGACTCATGTGGCAAAACTGGTTTAAAGGTTTTTGGATGCACAAGTAGTGATCATACTTAGTGCAAAATGAAGGGTAGCAAAAGATTGAGAACCGACCAATCCAAGAAACGAATATTCTCATAAGTGAGCATTAAGCATAACCAGCACCGAATAATGCACCACAAGTAGGATATAATTTCATTGCATAACTATTGACTTTCGTGCTTACATAGGGAATCACAAACCTTAACACCAATATTTTTACTAAAGCATAATTACTCATCAAGATGACTCACATATCAGATCATCATATCTCAAAACTATTACTAAGAATCAAGTTTATTTTCGTCCAATGGTCTTCATGAAAGTTTTTATTATATCATTCTTGGATATCTATCACTTTGGGACTAATTTTCACGTGTTCCTTTTCATAAGCTCGGACAAATATAAGTGAAGATCATGAGCATAATATTTCTTTCTCTCAAATTAATTTAAGTGAAGCAAGAGAGAATTTCTTGAAAATTTTACTAGCTCTCAAATAAATTTCAGTGAAGCAAGAGAGCATTTCTTCAAAAATACTAAAGCACACCATGTTCAAAAAGAAATAAGTGAAGCACTAGAGCAAGTCAATAGCTCATAAAAATTTAAGTGAAGCATAGAGAGCAATTTAACAAGTCATGACATAATTTTGGCTCTCTCTAATAGGTGTATCCAGCAAGGGATCAAGACTTAAAACACAAAATAAAACAAGTAAAGACTCATATCATATAAGACGCTCCAAGCAAAACACATAGTATGTGACGAATAAAAATATAGCTTCGAGTAAAATACCGATGGTCGTTACAAGAAAGAGGGGATGGAACTCGGGAGCATCCCCAAGCTTAGTTGGTTCTTGATTTTTGGATAATATCTTGGGATGCCGGGGCATCCCCAAGCTTAGGCTCTTCTACTCCTTATTCCTTCATCCATCGTAAGATAACCCAAAACTTGAAAACTTCAATCACCCAAAACTCAACAAAACCTTTGTGGGATCCGTTAGTATAAGAATAATAAATCACTACTATAAGTGTTGTATCAAACCAATTCATATTTTGTTCTTGCATTATATCTACTATATTCCAACTTTTCTATGGTAAAAACTCATCAAAGAAAACCATAGAGCCATCAAAATAAGCACACAAAGAAAACAATATCTGTCAAAACAGAGCAGTCTGTAGCAATCTGACTATTTCGAATACTTCTGCAACACCAAAAATTCTGGAAAATTAGGATGGCCTGATAAATTTTTATATTGATCTAATACAAGTGGAATGGGTATTTTATCGCTCTCTTGTAGAAAATGAAAATTATTTTCATGAGCGCAAGAGTTTCTGTTTTTTCAACAAGATCAAACAACTATCACCCAAGAAGATCCTAAAGGCTTAACTTGGCACAAACACTAACTAAAACACAAAAAACACAATCATAACAGTAGCATAATTGTTATAACACTCGAAAACAGGAAGCAAAAAGCAGAAATAAATTTTATTCATTGGGTTGCCTCCCAACAAGCGCTATTGTTTTACTCCCTTAGCTAGGCATAAAGCAAGGATCTAAGTTTTGTCATCTTTGGTTCGAGATCCATAAGATGCCCTCATGGTTGATCCATATGGTGGCCTAATTCTTGTTCTAGGGAAGTGTTCCATACACTTTCTCAAAGGAAATTGGAACTTAATATTGCCTTCTTTCATATCAATCACGACACCAATAATGCGTAAAAATGGTCTACCAAGAATAATTGGACAAGACGGATTGCAATCAGTATCAAGAACAATAAAATATATGGGCACATAATTCCTATTTGTAAGAATAATAACATCATTAATTCTTCCCATGAGCTTTTTAATAGTAGAATCCGCCAAGTGCAAATTCAAAAAACACTCTTCAAGCTCGGTAAGACCAAGCACATCACATGAAAATTTTGAAATAGTAGAAACAGTAGCACCCAAGTAACATAAAGCAAAACACTCGTAAGTTTTAATCTTGACTTCGATAGTAGGTTCCCACTCATCATGCAATTTTCTACGAATTGAAACTTCAAATTCCAACTTTTCTTCTAATGCTTTCATCATAGCATCAACAATATGTTTAGTAAAGATTAATTTTGTTCATAAGCATGGGGTGAATTTATCATGGATTGCAACAAAGAAATACAATCAATCAAAGAGCAACTATCATAATTAAAGTCTTTGTAATCCAAAAGAGTGGGCACATCACTAGCTAAAGTTTTGACCTCTTCAAACCCACTTTTATCAATTTTCTCAACAAGATTTTCACCCTCCGAAATATTGGGACACCTTCTACCTAAACTTAACTCTTCTCTAGATCCTTTTTCATCAATATTTACTTTACTAAACAAGGAATCAAGAGAAGAAACACCAATCATTTTAAGATCTTCATCACTTTTTTGAAAAAAATCACTAGAAAATGATTTTTCTAAAAAATTCTCTTTTAGCTCTAAGCATAGCGGTTCTTTTATTAATTTCAGACATTGAAACATAAAGAGCTTTAATTGATTCATCTACTTTAGGCACAAATATTTTCATCTAGATATTTTCCACATCATGAGCAATTCTATCAACACTTCTAGACAAATCATCAATCTTACTCAACTTTTCTTCTATGGAAGTGTTGAAAACTTTTTGTGTATTGATAAATTCTTTAATATTGTTCTCAAGATCAGAGGTGTTCCTATTATTATAAGATTGATTTCCATAGGAATTACTATAATTATTGGAGGAATTACTAGGAAAAGGCCTAGGATTAAAAATACCTCTATAAGCATTGTTGTTGAAATTATTGCGAGAAATAAAATTCACATCTATGGCATCACTATTTTGCTCAATCAAAGTAGACAAAGGAATAGCATTAAGATAAATAGGAGCACTTCTACTAGCATCCAATTTCACAAGAGCATAAACTTTTTCACTCAAAGAAACAAATTCTTCAACAAAATTAACTTTTTTACTAGTTGGAGCCCTTTCAGTGTGCCATTGTGAATAATTTGCCATAATATTATCAAGAAATTTGGTAGCTTCACCCAAAGTAATTTCCATAAAAGTACCACCCGTGGCGGAATCTAAAAGATTACGAGAAACAAAATTCAACCCTGCATAAATATTTTGTAGGATCATCCAAAGATGTAACCCATGAGTTGGGCAATTCCTTAGTATCATTTTCATCCTTCCCAAGATAGTGCAACATGCTCATGTTCAAGTTGCTTGAAATTCATGATCTGGGTTCTGTGGGAAATAAATTTTGCGGGCGGAAAATATTTAGTGATAAAAGCATGTTTGCACTTAGTCCAAGAATCCATACTACTGCAGTGCAAAGAAGAGAACCAAAATTTTGCAGAATCACGTAAAGAAAACGGAAATAATTTCATCTTGACCACATCATTGTCCACATCTTTTTTCTTTTGCATATCACATAATTCCACGAAGGTATTGAGATGGGACGCGACATCCTCATTAGGAGTATCAGAAAATTGGTCTTTCATAACAAGATTCAGCAAAGCAATATTAATATCACAAGTCTCCGCACTAGTGGCGGGAGGAGCAAACGGAGTGCCAATAAAATCATTGTTGTTGGTATTTGAGAAATCACATAACTTGGTGTTCTATTGAGTCATGATGACCACCCAACAAGATTGCACTCAAAAACAGATCCGGTAAGAAAACGGCGAAGGAAAAAGAGGGACGAATAAAACGACATTTTTTGTGAAGTGGGGGAGAGGAAAACGAGAGGCAAATGGAAAAGAATCTAAATTACAAGGAGATGAGATTTGTGATTGGGAATTTGGTATATGTTGAACATCCTCCCCGACAACGGCGCCAGAAATTCATTTTGATGTTGCTTGAAACTACGTCGGTTTTCCCCAAAGAGGAAGGGGCGATGCAACACAGCAGCGGTAGGTATTTCCTTCAGATTTGAAACCAAGGTTATCGAACCAGTAGGAGAACCAAGAAATACAACATAAACAACACCTGCACACAGATAACAACTTCTCGCAACCCGACGTGTTAAAGGGGTTGTCAATCCCTACCGGGGTACGGCGCCTCAAGATAGACAAATGGACGTGAGGTAAGTTTGTAGTAGATTGATAGATTGAACGCCAAATAAATAAGCGAGAATAAATTGCAGCAAAGTATTTTTGGGTTTTTCGATTAATAGATGTGGAAATAAATGCAAAAGAAAATAGATTGCAAAGGCAAATAATATGAGAAAGACACCTGGGGGCCGTAGGTTTCACTAGTGGCTTCTCTCGAAAAAAATAGCAAACGGTGGGTGAACAAATTACTGTTGGGCAATTGTAGAACTTCAAATACTCATGACGATGTCCAGGAAATGATCATTACATAGGCATCACGTCCAAGATTAGTAGACCGACTCCTGCCTGCATCTACTACTATTACTCCACACATCGACCGCTATCCAGCATGCATCTAGTGTATTAAGTTCATGGAGAATGCAATAAGAATGATGACATGATGTAGACAAGATCTATCTATGTAGAGATAGACCCCATCGTTTTATCCTTAGTGGCAACGATACATATGTGTCGGTTCCCCTTCTATCACTAGGATCAAGCACAATAATATCGAACCCACTACAAAGCACCTCTTCCCATTGCAAGATAAATAGATCAAGTTGGCCAAACAAAACCCAAATATCGGATAAAAATACGAGGCTATAAGCAATCATCCATAAAAGAGATCAAAGAAACTCAAATACTTTCATGGATATAAAAAGATAGATCTGATCATAAACTCAAAGTTCATCGATCCAAGAGACCATTGTATTGAGAATCAAGAGAGAACAAGGAAGCCATCTAGCTACTAACTACAGACCCAAAGGTCTACAAAGAACTACTCACGCATCATCGGAGAGGCACCAATGGAGGTGGTGAACCCCATCCGAGATGGTGTCAAGATTGGATCTAGTGGTTCTAGACTTTGCGGCGGCTGGATCAATATTTCGTCGACTCTCCTAGGGTTTTGGGAATATTGGGGTATTTATAGAGCATAGAGGCGGTCCAGGGGGCACCCAAGGTGGGCACAACCCACCAGGGCGCGCCTGGGCCTCCTGGGCGCCCTGGTGGGTTGTGCTCCCCTCGGGGCACCCCCCAAGCGCAGCCAAGGCCCGTTGTGTTCCTTCTGGCCCATAAAATTCTTTGAAAAGTTTCGTGCCATTTGGACTCCGTTTGATACTGATTTTCTGCGATGTGAAAAACATGGAAAAAAACAGCAACTGGCACATGGCACAGTGTCAATATATTAGTACCAAAAATGATATAAAATGACTATAAAACATCCAAGATTGATAATATAATAGCATGGAACAATAAAAAATTATAGATACATTGGAGATTTATCACTGATGTCCACCATAGCGAACATGTAGTTGGGCTGTTGACAAACCTGGTGAAATGCTCGCAAGGCCTTGTGGCCAGGCAGTAGTGGTAGACGAGGACGTGGTGGCACACGCACATCTGGGCGACTTCAACCTTGGGACGAGACCCGACATGAGCGCGGGTGTACTCGAGGTCGAACCCAACCACCTTGTACTTCTCCTCAGCAAGTAACAGCTCGATGATATGGATGGAGTGCTCCACCCAAATCGGGTCATTGGTGTACACCACCGAGAGGTCCATGAACCTTCTGTGGGTGTCCACCACGGCACACATGGTGAACTGCTGCTCGTTGTAGGCAGCCGCTGGGTGTGCCATCGGAGCTGCACAGGATACCCGCTGAGAATTTCTCATGGCGGGTGTTCTCCTTTGTAACAGCCCCAAAATTGGGTTATTAATTTTTGCACTATTATTCCTTCCTGGCAATCATTTTTCAAGCCTTTCTCCAAAGTTTCCTGGATAACTCTGACAATTCTTGTCATTTTCAACCTTTCAAAACCTTGCTCATGTGTTTGCTACTAGGCAAGACCCAATTTTCATCATCTCAAATCCATCAAAACCCTAATTCCAATTTTTGGAATTTAAATGTTTCCCCTGTGGGTACAAAGGAGCCATTATTTCTCTTGATCTGTTGATCTTCCAAATCCTCTCAGAGATCCTCCTACCCTTCCAAATCTTGGATATGCAAAAATATTGCTAAGTCATATGCAATATTTTCCATTTGGGATTTATTCCTGCTGTTGCCTTTCTAAGGGATAAAATCCAAAGGCATAGCTAGCCATCTCCTAAATTCATGAAAATTTGTGGAGATGATATTTATGTCTAATCCTAGCTCTGGCAAAAATATTTGACACATTTAAATAAGGAAAATTGCCTTTTCCTATTTTAAGACAATATTGCATTTTTTGCCATTTTCTAAAGGAGCTACTATTTTTATATCAAGGAAAATTCCCAAATAATTTGTAGAGCTTGTACTTGCCACGTCTTCACTATTTCCATCCAAACCCATGTTTCAAGGGTCATAATTTGAGCACAAGATCCAATTCAAGTCTCTGCCCTGTCTGAAATTTTTGCAAAGGAAGTGCTTGAACACTTGACCCATTTGAGCTGAAATTTTGCAGGGTGATTAAAATTGATAAATCACCTCTGGATATGAAAAATCATCTCACTCCATCTATCCAATCTTCCTTCACAATTTTCTCAAGTTTCTGTTTAGATTACTTGTTTGTGAAGGAAGTACCTTCATAGATGATCAAAATGAGCTGAAACTTTTCCAGAAGTCTCTTATGATCATATAATCACCCTCCCCCAAGATTCAGCTCATTCAATTGCACTATGTGAGCCCATGATCAATTCTTTGTTTCTGTCCAAACTTTCAATTTATGAAGCAAATATATTTTATCTTGATCCATTATGGCTGAAAATTTTCCAAGTATTCTCCTATCCATATCAACTCTCTCCACCAAGTTTTGGCGCAATCCATTACCCCATTTGCCCCGTGCAATTTTTCCAAAATTCTGTCCAGAGAGATGCTTCATGAAGCAAGTGCTATTTTGGTTAATCCAAATGATATGATACTTTTTGGGCACCTTCGTATCATCAAATAATTGGGCCATGCACAATTTCAGCTCTACCCAATCAACTACGTGAGTGCATCATCCTAATCTCTAATTCTCTCCATTATTGTGCAATCTACAGCAAGTATCATTTTTATTCATCCTTATGAGCTAATAATTTGCAGAGGTGATCATCCTAGTGTATGATCACACCATGCCAAAGCTCAGCATCTGCCTCTTCCTATGCTTGTCTCCCCGCCGCACAAACGCCTTGCTGCCAAAAGGTTTTGACTCCTCCTCCAAATCCCTTATTTGCCCCTGGACCTCTTTGTTATCGCCTTTGAACTCAGGGACTAAGGTCATTCTACTAGACATGCTCGGCCCAGCCAGAACGCGCCGCTTGAGCCAACTCATGCGGTGACCACGAGGTGAATCGGCCAAACCCATGCTCTGGCGTGTTGTCGCCCTGGTTCCCATCGTCTCGACCTCCATTAATGTCCTATAGGTAGCTCGTGATCGTCTGTATGTTCTGGTGCCTCTGTCGAGCTTGCCCGTCATTTACTCCCCATCGAGCTTTCCCGTGACCTGTCGCCTCTGTCTCCTCCATTGGCATGGAGCTAGAGCTCCCTCGAGCTCTCCCGAAGCCCTCCGGCACCTATATAAGGACCCTTGAGGTTCTCCCGCAGCCCCAAGCCTCTCCTAGACCTCCCCCACTGTTACGCCCTCGATGCGGCTATATCTCCCACGTGTCGAAGAACGACTTAGAGGCATAACCGCATTGAAAGCAATGTCGCAAGTGAGGTAATCTTCACACAACCCATGTAATACATAAGGGAAAAAGATACATAGTTGGCTTATAATCGCCACTTCACACAATACATGAATAAAGCATTACATCATCTAGATACAATCAAGGTCCCACTACGGAACCAAAATAAAAGAAGACTACCCCAAAAGCTACACAGATCCCCGAGCGACCCCAACTGGGCTCCACTACTGATCAACTAGAACGAAGCAACACAAAGGACAAGATCTTCATCGAGCTCCTCCTCGAGCTTGGTTGCGTCATCTGCACGGTATCCTCGACACCTGCAAGCTGGTTTTGGAAGTATTTGTGAGTCACAGGGACTCAGCAATCTCACACCCTCGCGATCAAGACTATTTAAGATTATGGGTAAAGGTAAAGGTATGAGGTGGAGCTGCAGCAAGCGACTAGCATATATGGTGGCTAAACATACGCAAATGAGAGCGAGAAGAGAAGGCAAAAGCATGGTCGAGAATTTATGATCAAGAAGTGATCCTAGAACAACCTACGTCAAGCATTACTCCAACACCGTGTTCAATTCCCGGACTCGCCGGAAAGAGACCATCATGGTTACACACGCGGTTGATGTATTTTAATTAAGATAAACTTCAGGTTCTCTACAACCGGACATTAACAAATTCACATCTGCCCATAACCACAGGCACGGCTTTCGAAAGTTCAAAACCCTACAGGGGTGTCCCAACTTAGCCCATCACAAGCTCTCATGGTCAACGAAGGATATTCCTTCTCCCAAGACAATCCGATCAGACTCGGCACCCAGGTTACAAGACATCCTCGACAATGGTAAAACAAGTCCAGCAACACCGCCCGAATGTGCCGACAAATCCCGATAGGAGCTGCACATATCTCGTTCTCAGGGCACACTCAGATGAGACATCCTATGAGTAAAACCAACCCTCAAGTTGCCCCGAGGTGGCCCCGCAGTCTACTCGGTCGGACCAACACTCAGAGGAGCACTGGCCCGGAGGGGTTAAATAAAGATGACCCTTGAGTCTGTAGAACCCAAGGGAAAGAAAAGGCTAGGTGGCGAATGGTAAAACCAATGTTGGGCATTGCTGGAGGAGTTGTATTCAAGGCGAACTCTCAAGGGGTTCCCATTATAACCCAGCCACGTAAGGAACACAAAATCCGGGAACATAACACCAATATGACAGAAACTAGGGCGGCAAGAGTGGAACAAAACACCATGCATAAGGCCGAGCCTTCCACCCTTTACCAAGTATATAGATGCATTAATTAGATAAGATATATTGTGATATCCCAACAGGTAAACATGTCCCAACAAGGAACAACATCTCCATGTTCCAATAAGGAACAAACTTCAATCTTCACCTGCAACTAACAACGCTATAAGAGGGGCTGAGCAAAGCGGTAACATAGCCAAACAATGGTTTGCTAGGACAAGGTGGGTTAGAGGCTTGGTTCAACAATATGGGAGGCATGATAAGCAAGTGGTAGGTATCGCAGCATAGGCATAGCAAAAGAGCGAGCATCTAGCAAGCAAAGATAGAAGTGATTTCGAGGGTATGGTCATCTTGCCTGAGATCCTGCAAGGAAGAAGAACGAGTCCATGAAGAAGACAAACGGACATAGTCGAACGGGTCCTCACAAATGCGACGTTATCGGAACTAACCCGAAGAAGCAACACCGGAAACAAGAAAACAACATAGTAAACAACCATCACATCAACATGGCATGATGCACAACCAAGTATGATGCATGTCCAGTTTAATGAAGCATGGCATGGCAAAGTGCACAAACAAAACTACAAATTAAGCGGAGCTCAATATGCAACGAGTTGCATATTGACGAAGCACCACATGACTTATTTAGTTCTGTCTCGGTTATGTACCCAACAATATTAAATGTTGTTAAACATGGCAAGAGATGAAGCATATGAAAACTACCTATCTAGGGAAGTTTAAATGAGGCCGGAACAACGAACAACAATTCCGGTAAATCCCCATATGCATTTAGCAATAGTGAACAACAATTGAAACCATTGTGAATGTTGTTATCAAGATGCAGATGCCATGTTCAAGTTTATTGCAATTGACAAGAGCATTATAAAGCATTTGTCACCGTGGTGGAAGGAAAAGGGGTGCCACGGCAACGATAACGAAAATGGTGCCACGGTAGCATTCCGGTTCCGGTAACTCGATTGAGATATCGATGCAAAGGAGAAGTGTGCGGATGTGTGCAAAAGATGGTGGGGCGCTCCCGGATTCCGGGTGTCCCACGAGTTAGTGGCATGGAAAACGAGTGACAATACGGACACGATGCAGACAAAGGGTACATCTCATCCAACATGCATTCATTCGTTCGCGGGCGTCGTCTCGGGGTTATACCTTCGAGGTGAGACTTTTCGGAACGGATCAAGTTCTTAGTGGAAGTAGACGGTCTCACCATGTTTGTAGAGGTAGTAGTTGTACTCATGCCGTAGTGGAAGTAGTCGTGCTATCATTCATCTGTGATCACCAGGGAGGTAGTAGAAATAGATGCACACGACATCTTGTCGAAAATCACGGCGGCGGTAGTTGTACATACGTGGTAGTCGAACTTGATGGAACCAATGTCCTCGAGGGTAGTCGTGGTACTCGTCGCATTCCGAAACCGAAGTGATACTTGGCAATATCCGGTACGGTCTTGACGTTTCGGTGCGGTGTAGTGGTACATGTCAACGGTCATCGTGGTACTTCATTCCGGTCTTGTAGTCGTTCTAGGCATCGGTGGACCTTCGAGGGACTTGCGTATCACAAGGGGCACTTGGCGATCGACGGACGTCGTGGTACTTGATGGTCTGGGTCTTGGTGTATCCAAAATGGTCATCGGTGATGGAACTTGGCGAAACCCAGGGACGCTCAGGTCTGTGCGGGACTTGGTCTTGCTGTCCAGTACAGAGAGTTGCGGGTCTTGGCGTCCATGCGACCGACAGCGAAGGCGCGTGAACCAGCAACAGGGGGCTGCCGAGGTGGCGACCATGTGGCTGTCACGGTCGCACGCAGTGCATCATAGGGAGATGACGAAGGCCTCGGTCATGAAGGCTCGAACGTTGAAGGAGGGAGGGGCCGAGGGTGTCGGGGCTGCATCTTGGCGATCCAGTGACAGCAGGGGATGGAGCTCGATCGAGGCGGAGCAGCGGTAGGTGGCGAATGGAGGTGAAGGCAGGTGGGGTCACGAGCAACCATGGCCCTAGCGAGGGGGTCGGGCGCGAGGCTCCTGTGGCGGCCATGGTTCCATGAGCTCATGGACGAAGCTGCGGCACGACAGGAGAAGCTGGGTGCGGGCACAGGGACTTGGTGCGGCGGCGGCTTCCTGAGGAGGATGAAGGAGGAAGTAGACGGACGACCACAGCGGCGCTAGTCGCCGGCCTCAGGCCACGTGACCCGTGGGCAGGCAGCGAGGGCGAGGGAGGCAGCACGCTCGGGGAAGGGCAATCACGAGCGACGGTAGTGGCATGGGACGCACGGCAGCGAGGGTTCATGGCCATGGGGATTGGGATCCGCCCCCTGGTTGTGCTGAGAAGGTGAGGGAGGAAGTGAGAGGAGGGAGGCGCGAGAGGAAGAGGGCAGGCGGTCTGTGGGAGTAGAGCAGAGCAGCAAGGTGTCACACCCTAGCTAGTCATGCATTAGAGTGTTGCATCATGTTTACTCTTTCATCAGAAACTTGAAATGGGGATGACAGAACCCCCAGTCCCCTCTGAAACCAACTAGGGTTTACTAAAAACTTTTTCAATGAACCTGAAATGCCCTTCTAAAATGCCCATCATTTTTGTCTTGGTTCAGAACCCCTGCCAAAAATGGTGCACATTTTCCTAGGCCATCTTAGGGTTTTTGAATTAAATCATAAATATTTGAATTTGGGCATTTAAAATTATATAAAATATTTAAATGCTCAAATACCTCCAAACTAAAATGTTTCATGTTGGAAATAATCCAACTATGGACCAGGAGTAATTTGGTGATTTTTGAAGTTGCCTAGGTATTTTATTAAATTCAACAAAGTTGCAGATATATTAAAAAAAGAAAACAGAAACAGAAAAAAAGGGAAACTTACCTGGCGCCACCGCAGGCCCACCAGCCAGCCCACCTGGCCGGCCCAGCCCGGCCACCGCTCCAGCGAGCTGCTTGGCTCGCCAGGCAGGCAGCCAAGGTGCTCGGCGGCGGCACCGCAGCTCGCCACGCAGCTGCTCGCCGCCTCGCCGCCTCCCTCGCCCGGCTAACGCCGTGGATCGGCCTCCCTCTCTCCCCCGAACCCCCCAGACACCCCCTCTCCTCTCCAGCTCCTCCCCCTCGCACGCCCCAGCCATGGCCGACGCCATCGCCGCCACCCCCACGCCGTAGCCACGCCCTCCGTCCACCCCACGCCGTGCCACCGTGTCCAGGAGCTCCGCCGCTGTCTACTTCATCGAGCAGCCGAGCCCCGTGTGCTCGTGCGGCCCGAGACCACCGCACCGACCTCGCCCGAGCTCACCGTCGCCGGAGATCCCCTTCAACGCCGTCGCCGCCTCAGCTCGTCCCCGACCTCACCGGTGGCCTCTACGGGAGCGCTGTGAGCCTAGCTACTCCTCCGACCCTCTCTCTCTCATTCCTGAGCCGTGTAGCCACCGCACGAGGATCACACGCCCGCACCGCCGCGGACCTCGTCGCCGACGTGCTTTCGGCCACACTCCGGCCACAAGATGGTGTCCATCTTACTCACCAAGTCCCGCAACACCTAGCTAGCTACTCCACGAGCCTCACCGACCCCTCTAGCGCCAAGTTCACCTCCGACCGAGCCTCGGTGGCCGCCAAAGTCGTCGCCGGCGCCAACTCCGGCCACCCCGACCTCAACGGACTCCGCCAAGAGCTGCGGTTTGTCCTCAGCTCCCCTCCGGTGGTCTCCGCGGCCCATTTGGTGGCCGAAATGACCAAAACCACTCCCGCCGCCGCGTCGGGCTCGCCGGCGGCTAAACGCCGGTGCAGCCGACCCGGGTTTGACCACGGGTGGGCCCTGGTTGACTCCCCTGAGTCAATGACAGGTGGGGCCCAACCCTGTTAATTAAACAGGATTAGTTTTAATTAAGTTTTAATTAAAATAATCACCCTGACATGCGGGACCCACTGTCAGGTTTGACCCAGACCTGTCCCGTTGACCTGCTGACGTCACACTGACGTCAGGCTGACGCAGTAATTGATTTTCTGGATTTAATTTAAATCAGGAAATTCCAGAATATAATTTAAACTTCAAAAATTCATAACTTTTATTCTGTAACTCCAAATTGGACAAATTATATATGAAAAATGATCAGAAAAATCCAATCTATCCATCTGTACTATTTTCATGCATGATCAAACAAGTTAAATTGATGTTTTAAGCAGAACAAGGAAAAGCACTTTAAAAGGCCATATTTGAATTTGAAATTTGAATCCTTGATTCAAATTTGTTCAAACCCTTCTGGTTTTAGTTGCATTAGCCCAATACACTCATTTTGCCATGTCTCATGCATGCATCATATTGTTGCATACTGTTTGGTAATGTTTGTGAATCGGTGCTCTCTGCGGCAGGTTCTGTCCCCGAAGAGTACCGTGATTACCCTAACGAAGAACCGTATCAGTGCATCGAACCATCAGGCAAGCAACCAACCATTTGATCATATCGATACAATCCCATGTTCTCGCTCCTGCTCTCTTTTACTGCATTAAGACAACGCGATTCAAACTGCTGTGTGCTACGGTAGTTGAACCCATTTCCTCTGCATGACCTGTCATTGCCACAGTAACTAGATGAAACCCACTAGCATGTGTAGGAGTTGCTTGAGCCATATGTATGTGTTGTTCCTACCTTGCTATGCCTGCTATGCTTAGAGTCGTGTCAGGTCTGGTTCATCTGGGTGATGGGCTAGAGTGAAATGATTATGTCGGTAATGAGAGTGGTGTGGTGAACACGATTTGGTAAAGGTATCGATGAGAGGCCATGTAGGAGTACATGGTGGGTTGTTTCATTGAAGCCGACCTTAAGCACTGAGATCTGTATGTGTGATTTAAGAATCAGTTACTACCATACATTGGGCCCTGAAATATGACCCCGCTCGACTTCTTATTCACCCTAGCTCTCTGTCCAGGAGTTGCAAGTAGTTTCTGGTGTTTGTAGCCTACTGGAGGCCGTGGACAGCGCTGACCGTAGGGGTGGGCTGTGATGCGGTAGGTACGTGGCCGGGTGTACCGAATACCCGTTAGGTATCTCGAGAACCCTGTTCACATCGTTCGGGGCCGTATGGGAAACCTCGGCCGGACTCCCTGCGGATGGAACCTGAATAGGCGATAAACCTGGACTAGAGGCTTAAGTGTTTAGGTAGGTCGTGGTCTACACCCACGTCGGCTTTCGCTTGAAGTCTGCCGAGCACATGTCGTGTGCAGACGCTAAGTGGTGGAAACATGTATGAAGAAGTACACCCCTGCAGGGTTATCATAATCTATTCGAATAGCCGCGTCCGCGGTAAAGGACTACTTGGTTGCCTATACAGTTCATAGACAAGTAAATGGAAACTGTTAAAAGCCTCAAGATAAGTGTGAGTGCCGAGGATGGCTCTTCCGTAGGAAGTCGGAGGTGGATCGTCGGTAGTGTATTGAAGTGGTGAGTAGTGGACTCGTGTGCGCAAAACCATTTCAAGTTGGAGTATCGTAGGATAGTCTAGCCAAGAGTCAAAGCTGGCTTGCTGCAACAACTCCACCAACCCTTCTTGATAACATGCATGTATGTAGGATCTGATGTAAGTCTTGCTGAGTACCTTTGTACTCATGTTGCTATAATTTACATTTTTACAGAAGACGCTGCAACCCCTTCTGATGGGTTCTACGTAGACGTTGACATCAACGAGTAGGCTAAAGACCCAGGTGGTGACCCTGAGCTTGTGAAGGACCTTGTAGTATAGCTAGGCTTCCCAAGCCTCTTTTATTTTACTAGTTGTCTGTACTCAGACAAGTTACTTCCGCTGCTGGTTTGTATGACTGTATGACTTGTATGTTGGGTCGTGAGACCCGTACCTTTGTGTATGTTATGTATGGCTCCCTGAGCCTTAAATAAAGTACTTGTGTCGTAGAGTCATGTTGTGATGCTTCGTTGTATATGCACATATCGAGCATATTGTGTGTATGATTGAAATGCTTGGTATGTGTGGGATCTGACTATCTAGTTGTTTATCTTTAGTAGCCTCTCTTACCGGGAAATGTCTCCTAGTGTTACCGCTGAGCCATGGTAGCTTGCTACTGCTCTGGAACACCTAGGCTGGCCGGCATGTGTCCTTCTTCATTCCTGTGTCTGTCCCTTCGGGGAAATGTCACGCTTTGAGTACCGGAGTCCTGTTAGCCCGCTACAGCCCGGTTTACCGGAGTCCTGCTAGCCCAGTGCTACAGCCCGGACCCACTTGCTGATGACCGACACGTTCGAAGTTGGGTCATGGATGCCTGTCCCTGTAAGTCTGTGCCACTTTGGGTTTACGACTAGTCATGTCAGCCCGGGCCCTTTATCATATGGATGCTAGCGACACTATCATATACGTGAGCCAGAAGGCGCAAACGGTCCCGGGCAAAGGTAAGGCGACACCCGTGGGGATACCGTGCGTGAGGCCGCAAAGTGATATGAGGTGTTACCGGCTAGATCGATGTGACATCGAGTCGGGGTCCTGACAGCGTTGGCATCAGAGCCGGACTGCCTGTAGGTTCTCCAAGCCAAACTGGTCGATGTTGAGTCTAGAAATTCTTTAGTTATATGTAGGGGAATTGTTTGTGGGTTGGAACGTAAGGCTCTTTTTACTTCTTTACCTTATGACATTCTGATCTGAGTCAGTCCATTCTTCTACCGGGGGTTAAGGAATTAGGATCTATTCTCTCTATCAGGATCACGTGTTACTAATCAGTAGTACCTTATAAGTTTGATGGATACAAGCCTAGTTCAGTTCTACTACCACATTATGTTGTTAGAATGGATTCAGAACTTTGATATGATGATGTTGAGTGTGTATGAAATCCTTTGTCAAATGTCTCAAAATCCTTCTTGAGCAGTTACAGCTGTTATGCTGCCAGAATTTCGCTAGAAATTCTAATGCCTTTGCATTATGATTGTGCTTTCAGATGGCCACTCGCGACCTCAATCAAGTGGTTCGCCTGACTCGATGCCTAGATGTACCTGGCCATACTGCCAAGTTGGTCAGGGTAATGATTGAGGCTGGATACCGCTGGTATCCTGAGTACACGGTCGAAGAGCAATTCCGAGACTTTAATCAAAGCCAGTATCTCTGCACTGTCAGGATATTTCCATCTTATCCTGGATCCACCGAGCCTCTTCACTGCTCCTATGGACTCGGGGTTACTATTGAGATGGCTGTGCAGGACGCCGCCTACTCTATGATGACCATTATGCGAGTCAGATCTGGTCTATTTCGGGATTCTGATTTCCGGTATATGCCAGGATCACTTCCGGGAGCACAAGGGTATCTCCAGGCTATCTATGCTGACCCCACTCAGGAGGATTCACGGACTCGCACCACTGCTGAGATGCTCGAGGATAAGGACCGTGAAAATCGGGCCTTAAGGTTAGAGCTCTTCAATACCCGTGCTGACCACTGGGCCACTTTGACTCGGTTCGCACCGGCGGTGCAAGCTGGATTCTCAGATATGCGCGATCTCTATCCTGTGAGATCTGCTCTGCCAGACGTGATGGTTTGGCGTGATGTAGGAGGCATCACCCCACCTCGCGGGCCCCGCAGGCCACCGTTTGTTGGTCCAAGGCCTCATCCTAGCCCCTATGGTCCACAAGCTCCGCGAGATCGTCTGTTTCCGGATGATCATGTTGAGCTCCCAGGCTATGGAGGTGACTTCTACGAGGACTACTACGGATCGGTCTGAGTTGGTGGTAGTATCACTAGTTCGCACTAGCTGTGTCGTCTATCGTCCCGCGTGACTCGTGGGTTATGACCTAGTTTGTACTCCTTCCGGAGGTGTAGAAAAATAATGTATAGGAGCTTGGAATGCCTCCGATGAGATGTAATCATCTTTCACCGTAATAGTACTTGTTTGGTCTTGTACTAAACCCTGTATGGTGTGTATGACGATGGAATAAAGAAGCAGTTTCTGTATCTACCATGTCATACGGATGATCATCTTGCATTTCGAGTTATTCCTTACATTTTTACCCTATGTCGGAATTTTGTCATCCTGACTAAATCATTGTCTTGTTTACCTAGGATGGTCAACACGCGCGCTAACCCTGCTTCTCAAGAGCAGGCCGAAGGCAGTGAAGCCAGGGATGTAAATCTGCCTCATCCTCCTTCACTAGCCGAGGTTATGATGGAAGCTGAGAGAAACAAGCGGGAGACCAACCGTTTGTTGGAGCGTATTGAACAGAACACAGCACACCATCAGAGGACTAACGTGGTGTCACTCAGTGATTTCATCAAATTACATCCACCCACGTTCCACCACTCTGTCGAGCCCCTCGACGCTGATGACTGGCTTCGCAGTATCTCTCATAAACTGCGTTCCGCGCTGGTAGCGGAGGCTGACAAGGTCACCTTTGCTGCATATCATCTTGAAGGCCCCGCCAGTCTATGGTGGGAGAATTATGGAGCTATGCGCCCAGCGGGCCATGTCACTACTTGGGATGAATTCAGCGAGGCTTTCCGTGAACATCACATTCCGGAGGGTCTCATGGACCGTAAACGTGAAGAATTTTGCAGTTTCACCCAAGGCCGACTTTCTGTGGATGCTTACAGTAGGGAGTTTGGTAATCTCGCACGATATGCAACCGAGGAAGTGTCTACCGATGCCAAGAAGCAAGCAAGGTTCCGTAAGGGCCTTAGTCCTGAGCTTCGCCGTGACCTCCGTCTGCATGAGTGCACAACTTTTCAGAAACTTGTCAACAAAGCCATCAGTGCCGAAACTGGTCAGACTGACTATGACGCAACACGCAAGCATGGCCGTGACATGGGTTCCTCATCCGGTGCTGGTCCTCAGAAGCGCCGCGTGTGGGTACCCAACACCGCCCTGCCACCCAGGTTTACACCGAGGCCATCCTTCCAGGCGCCTCGCCCCGTTCAACAGTCTGCTCCAGCCAAGCCCTATGGGGGTCCAACTAACAATGCTCCTCCACGTACCAGTTCCGTGACTTGTTTCAAGTGTGGGGAATCTGGCCACTATATGCGTGAGTGTCCCCAGACCAACCCCAATCAATCTGCTAAAGCTGTTGGCCGTGGCAAGCCGACAGGAAAAATATTCCACGCCAAGCCGGTCACCGCTTCACGTGGCCATGTCAACTGTATTTCTGCCGAAGAAGCTCAAGAGGATCCCAACGTCGTTCTCGGTACGCTTCTTGTCAATTGCCACCCGGCATCTGTTCTTTCCGATACAGGAGCCTCTCATTCTTTTATATCTGAAAACTATGCTCGCTTGCATAACGTCGCATTCGGTGATATGCCAACCTCTATGGTAATTCAAACTCCGGGATCCAAATGGCAAACTTCTAGAGTAAGCCATGGAAATGAAATCCAAGTCGACAGACTTGTTTTCCTCGCGTCCTTGATAGCCCTTAAATCTTCAGATATTAATATCATTTTGGGTATGGACTGGATGTCAGCTCATCAAGCCAAAATCGATTGCTTCTCTAGGACTGTTCAACTCACTCACCCTTCGGGCAAGATAGTCAATGTCTTGACCCGAATAGCCAAGCGACAATTATATTCTCTTAACGCCAGCCCTTTGCCAGACCTTGAGGACGTTCCGGTAGTCCATGACTTCCCGGATGTCTTTCCAGAGGAATTGCCAGGTGTTCCACCTGACAGGGATGTTGAGTTCGTAATAGACCTCATTCCAGGAACCGTTCCGATTGCTAGAAGACCTTATAAGATGGCACCCCTAGAACTAGCCGAGCTTAAGAAACAACTCGATGAGTCCTTGAAAAAGGGTTTCATCCGACCTAGTTCATCTCCGTGGGCTTGCCCCGTCCTATTCGTCAAGAAGAAGGATGGTACGGACCGGATGGTTGTAGATTACCGACCTGTCAATTTGGTCACAATCAAGAACAAATATCCGCTTCCTAGGATCAACGACCTGTATGATCAGCTCGCTGGATCCTCAGTCTTCTCCAAGATGGATTTGAGGTTGGGCTACCATCAAATCAAAATCAGAAACGGGGACATCCCTAAAACGGCCTTTGTTACTCGTTGCGGCCAATACGAGTACACCGTCATGTCCTTCGGTTTAACCAACGCTCCAGCCACCTTTTCTCGGTTAATGAACTCAATCTTCATGGAGTATTTGGACAAATTCGTTGTAGTTTATCTCGATGATATACTCATCTACTCCAAGAATGAGGAAGAACATGCCGAACATCTACGGCTAGTGTTGCAGAAACTTCGAGAGCATCGCCTTTATGCCAAATTTTCTAAATGTGAATTCTGGTTGTCAGAAGTGACCTATCTGGGTCATGTAATATCTGGTAAAGGTATTGCTGTTAACCCTGAGCGAGTTCAAGCCGTCCTTAACTGGACTCCACCCGAATCGGTCAAGCAAGTTCGGAGTTTTCTAGGCTTAGCGAGCTATTGCCGTCGCTTTGTCGAAAACTTCTCCAAAGTTGCTAAACCTTTAACCGAACTCCTCAAGAAAGATAAAAAGTTCGAATGGACTCCACAATGTGAGCACAGCTTTCAGGAACTGAAAAGACGCCTGACTTCTGCTCCCGTACTGGTACCGCCAGATTTCTCTAAGGACTTTGTCATCTACTGCGACGCCTCGCGACAAGGACTAGGTTGCATTCTCATGCAAGATCGACACGTAATTGCCTATGCTTCATGGCAATTGCACCCACATGAGGAGAATTATCCTACTCATGATCTAGAGCTTGCAGCCGTAGTCTATGCGCTTAAGACCTGGCGACATTACCTCCTCGGTAATCGTTGCGAAATATTCACTGATCACCAAAGTCTGAAGTACATCTTCACCCAACCGGATTTGAATCTCAGGCAAAGACGTTGGGTCGAGTTGATCACAGATTTCGACTTAGGAATAACCTACACCCCAGGGAAAGCCAACGTCATGGCTGATGCGCTAAGTCGTAAATCTTATTGTAACAATCTGATGTTACAACAAAGTCAACCGCTTCTCCATGAGGAATTTCGGAAGCTTAACCTTCACATTGTTCCTCAAGGATTTCTTTCCACCTTGGTGGCGAAACCTACTCTTACGGATCAAATTATTGCTGCCCAGAAGCGAGATAAGGGAATAGCTAAGATCAAGGAGAACATTGCTAGCGGAGGTGCTAGTTGTTTCTCCACAAATGATCATGGTGTTGTGTACTTTGAGAACCGTCTAGTGGTTCCCAAGAACCAGCATCTACGGCAGTTGATCCTTAAGGAGGCTCATCAATCCCCTCTCACTATTCATCCCGGTAGTACTAAGATGTATCAGGACCTACGCCAGAGGTTCTGGTGGACTAGGATGAAGAGAGAAATTGCTCAGTATATTGCTAATTGCGACGTCTGTCGTCGTGTAAAAGCAGAGCATCAACGGCCTGCTGGCACCCTTCAACCCTTAGCTATTCCTGAATGGAAATGGGATAAAATTGGTATGGATTTCATTACCGGTTTTCCCAGGACCAAGAGAGGGAATAATGCTATCTTTGTCGCTGTCGATCGTCTTTCCAAAGTAGCCCATTTCTTACCTGTTCGTGAGAGTATAACCGCTAGTCAGCTGGCAGACTTATACATCTCCCGAATAGTGTCTCTCCATGGTGTTCCTTTGGAAATTAACTCGGATCGAGGAAGTCTCTTCACCTCTCGATTTTGGGAAAGTTTCCAAAATGCTATGGGAACCCGTCTCTCCTTTAGCACCGCTTTCCACCCTCAGTCGAGTGGTCAAGTGGAACGCGTCAACCAGATTCTAGAGGACATGCTTCGAGCCTCTGTTATCTCATTCGGGATGGACTGGGAAAAGTGCCTTCCATTTGCCGAATTCGCTTACAACAACAGTTATCAATCTAGCTTGGGTAAAGCCCCTTTTGAAGTTCTCTATGGACGACGGTGTCGAACACCTCTTAACTGGTCAGAGACCGGGGAAAGACAATTCTTTGGCCCGGATATGATTTAGGAAGCAGAAGAACAAGTTCGCATCGTTCGTGAAAAGTTGAAAACAGCCCAATCTCGTCAAAAGAGTCAATATGACCGAAAACATAAGGCTATGACTTTCGAGGTTGATGAGAAGGCTTATCTTCGGGTTACCCCTCTGAAGGGAACCCATCGTTTCGGTATCAAAGGCAAATTGGCTCCTCGTTACATTGGACCTTTTCGCGTTCTTGCCAAACGAGGAGAAGTTGCCTACCAGTTGGAACTACCTCCGCATCTCTCCAGAGTCCACGATGTCTTCCACGTTTCTCAACTCAGGCGTTGCTTCTCGGATCCTATCCGTGGAGTGGACCATGAAACGCTTGATCTCCAAGATAATCTTACATACCGAGAGTACCCCATTTGTATCCTCGATCAGGCCGAGCGTACCACTCGACGTCATAATATCAAGTTTCTCAAGGTTCAATGGTCGCACCATTCTGAGGATGAAGCAACTTGGGAAAGGGAGGATCATCTTCGACTCGAGTACCCCGCCTTCTTTCCGGAGGAACCCAAATCTCGGGACGAGATTCTTTTGAGTGGGGGTGAGTTGTCACACCCTAGCTAGTCATGCATTAGAGTGTTGCATCATGTTTACTCTTTCATCAGAAACTTGAAATGGGGATGACAGAACCCCCAGTCCCCTCTGAAACCAACTAGGGTTTACTAAAAACTTTTTCAATGAACCTGAAATGCCCTTCTAAAATGCCCATCATTTTTGTCTTGGTTCAGAACCCCTGCCAAAAATGGTGCACATTTTCCTAGGCCATCTTAGGGTTTTTGAATTAAATCATAAATATTTGAATTTGGGCATTTAAAATTATATAAAATATTTAAATGCTCAAATACCTCCAAACTAAAATGTTTCATGTTGGAAATAATCCAACTATGGACCAGGAGTAATTTGGTGATTTTTGAAGTTGCCTAGGTATTTTATTAAATTCAACAAAGTTGCAGATATATTAAAAAAAGAAAACAGAAACAGAAAAAAAGGGGAAACTTACCTGGCGCCACCGCAGGCCCACCAGCCAGCCCACCTGGCCGGCCCAGCCCGGCCACCGCTCCAGCGAGCTGCTTGGCTCGCCAGGCAGGCAGCCAAGGTGCTCGGCGGCGGCACCGCAGCTCGCCACGCAGCTGCTCGCCGCCTCGCCGCCTCCCTCGCCCGGCTAACACCGTGGATCAGCCTCCCTCTCTCCCCCGAACCCCCAGACACCCCTTCTCCTCTCCAGCTCCTCCCCATCGCACGCCCCAGCCATGGCCGACGCCATCGCCGCCACCCCCTCGCCGTAGCCACGCCCTCCGTCCACACCACGCCGTGCCACCGTGTCCAGGAGCTCCGCCGCTGTCCACTTCATCGAGCAGCCGAGCCCCGAGCGCTCGCAACGCCCGAGTCCACCGCACCGACCTCGCCCGAGCTCACCGTCGCCGGAGATCCCCTTCAACGCCGTCGTCGCTCCGGTCCATCTCCGGCCGCACCAAGGACTCCGTCGCACTCACTGTGAGCTTAGCCATCTTCCCCTCCCTTCCGTTCTTGCTCCTGAGCCGTGTAGCAACCTCCCGGAGCTCAACCGCACCCACCGCCGTGGAGCTCGTCGCCGACGTGCTCCCGGTCATCCTCCGGCCACAAACTGGTGTCCGTCATGCTCACCGTGTCACGTAGCATCTAGCTAGCCACTCCCCGAGCCTCACCGACCCCTCTAGCGTCAAGTTCGTCTTCGGCCGAACCCCGGTGGCCGCCCAAGTCGTCGCCGGCGCCAACTCCGGCCACCCCGACCTCAACGGACTCCGCCAAGAGCTGCGGTTTGTCCTCAGCTCCCCTCCGGTGGTCTCCGCGGCCCATTTGGTGGCCGAAATGGCCAAAACCACTCCCGCCGCCGCGTCGGGCTCGCCGGCGGCTAAACGCCGGTGCAGCCGACCCGGGTTTGACCACGGGTGGGCCCTGGTTGACTCCCCTGAGTCAATGACAGGTGGGGCCCAGCCCTGTTAATTAAACAGGATTAGTTTTAATTAAGTTTTAATTAAAATCATCACCCTGACATGCGGGACCCACTGTCAGGTTTGACCCAGACCTGTTCCGTTGACCTGCTGACATCACACTGACGTCAGGCTGACGCAGTAATCGATTTTCTGGATTTAATTTAAATCAGGAAATTCCAGAATATTATTTAAACTTCAAAAATTCATAACTTTTATTCTGTAACTCCAAATTGGACAAATTATATATGAAAAATGATCAGAAAAATCCAATCTATCCATTTGTACTATTTTCATGCATGATCAAACAAGTTAAATTGATGTTTTTAACAGAACAAGGAAAAGCACTTTAAAAGGCCATGTTTGAGTTTGTAATTTGAATCTTTGATTCAAATTTGTTCAAACCCTTCTGGTTTTAGTTGCATTAGCCCAACACACTCATATTGCCATGTTTCATGCATGCATCATATTGTTGCATACTGTTTGGTAATGTTTGTGTATCGGTGCTCTCTGCGGCAGGTTCTGTCCCCGAAGAGTACCCTGATTACCCTAACGAAGAACCGTATCAGTGCATCGAACCATCAGGCAAGCAACCAACCATTTGATCATATCGATACAATCCCATGTTCTCGCTCCTGCTCTCTTTTACTGCATTAAGACAACGCGTTTCAAACTGCTGTGTGCTACGGTAGTTGAACCCATTTCCTCTGCATGACCTGTCATTGCCACAGTAACTAGATGAAACCCACTAGCATGTGTAGGAGTTGTTTGAGCCATATGTTTGTGTTGTTCCTACCTTGCTATGCCTGCTATGCTTAGAGTCGTGTCAGGTCTGGTTCATCTGGGTGATGGGCTAGAGTGAAATGTTTATGTCGGTAATGAGAGTGGTGTGGTGAACACGATTTGGTAAAGGTATCGATGAGAGGCCATGTAGGAGTACATGGTGGGTTGTTTCATTGAAGCCGACCTTAAGCACTGAGATCTGTATGCGTGATTTAAGATACAGCTACTACCATGCATTGGGCCCTGAAATATGACCCCGCTCGACTTCTTATTCACCCTAGCTCTCTGTCCAGGAGTTGCAAGTAGTTTCTGGTGTTTGTAGCCTACTGGAGGCCGTGGACAGCGCTGACCGTAGGGGGTGGGCTGTGATGCGGTAGGTACGTGGCACGGTGTACCGAATACCCGTTAGGTATCTCGGGAACCCTGTTCACATCGTTCGGGGCCGTATGGGAAACCTCGGCCGGACTCCCTGCGGATGGAACCTGAATAGGCGATAAACCTGGACTAGAGGCTTAAGTGTTTAGGTAGGTCGTGGTCTACACCCACGTCGGCTTTCGCTTGAAGTCTGCCGAGCACATGTCGTGTGCAGACGCTAAGTGGTGGAAACATGTATGAAGAAGTACACCCCTGCAGGGTTATCATAATCTATTCGAATAGCCGCGTCCGCGGTAAAGGACTACTTGGTTGCCTATACAGTTCATAGACAAGTAAATGGAAACTGTTAAAAGCCTCAAGATAAGTGTGAGTGCCGAGGATGGCTCTTCTGTAGGAAGTCGGAGGTGGATCCTCGGTAGTGTATTGAAGTGGTGAGTAGTGGACTCGTGTGCGCAAAACCATTTCAAGTTGGAGTATCGTAGGATAGTCTAGCCAAGAGTCAAAGCTGGCTTGCTGCAACAACTCCACCAACCCTTCTTGATAACATGCATGTATGTAGGATCTGATGTAAGTCTTGCTGAGTACCTTTGTACTCATGTTGCTATAATTTACATTTTTACAGAAGACGCTGCAACCCCTTCTGATGGGTTCTACGTAGACGTTGACATCAACGAGTAGGCTAAAGACCCAGGTGGTGACCCTGAGCTTGTGAAGGACCTTGTAGTATAGCTAGGCTTCCCAAGCCTCTTTTATTTTACTAGTTGTCTGTACTCAGACAAGTTACTTCCGCTGCTGGTTTGTATGACTGTATGACTTGTATGTTGGGTCGTGAGACCCGTACCTTTGTGTATGTTATGTATGGCTCCCTGAGCCTTAAATAAAGTACTTGTGTCGTAGAGTCATGTTGTGATGCTTCGTTGTATATGCACATATCAAGCATATTGTGTGTATGATTGAAATGCTTGGTATGTGTGGGATCTGACTATCTAGTTGTTTATCTTTAGTAGCCTCTCTTACCGGGAAATGTCTCCTAGTGTTACCGCTGAGCCATGGTAGCTTGCTACTACTCTGGAACACCTAGGCTGGCCGGCATGTGTCCTTCTTCGTTCCTGTGTCTGTCCCTTCGGGGAAATGTCACGCTTTGAGTACCGGAGTCCTGTTAGCCCGCTACAGCCCGGTTTACCGGAGTCCTGCTAGCCCGGTGCTACAGCCCGGACCCACTTGCTGATGACCGACACGTTCGAAGTTGGGTCATGGATGCCTGTCCCTGTAAGTCTGTGCCACTTTGGGTTTACGACTAGTCATGTCAGCCCGGGCCCTTTATCATATGGATGCTAGCGACACTATCATATATGTGAGCCAAAAGGCGCAAACGGTCCCGGGCAAAGGTAAGGCGACACCCGTGGGGATACCGTGCGTGAGGCCGCAAAGTGATATGAGGTGTTACCGGCTAGATCGATGTGACATCGAGTCGGGGTCCTGACACAAGGGAACGAGAGGGAGATGGGGACAAGCGGGATCGAGAGGAAAAACGGGGACGAGCCGATGCTCTCTGGCGGCAGAGGAAGAGGGGATCGGGAGAGGGAGAGAGGCTGAGCAAGGCTAGGGTTGCGGGGGGAGCTTTACTGGGCCTTAGGGAGGCCGGCCCAGGGAGTGGAAAGGCTGCGCCTAGGGAGGTCGGCGGCTGGCCTAGGGGAGGTTTGGGCCGGAGGTGGATGGGCCCTAGTGAGGCCTGGGTCTCTGTTCTCCCTTAAGTCTTTAAAAAAACCTTCTAGAAATCAGAAAACCGCAAAGAAAGGAAAGGAGAGAAGGATTAGAGGAAGGATTTGGGCATGCGGAATATTTTTCCGGACTCGCAAAAATATGCTCATTCCGAGAAAATAGAAAAGGTCATGATAGAAGATTTGAATTCAAACTCATTTGATTTAAATTCAAATGATTTGAATGGGAAGTGGGTGATAGGAGGTCCAAAAATGTTCGGATACTTGGTGGAGCTCCGAAAAATAGAGAAAAGATATATAGCAAAGATAGAGGCCAAGAGTTGTGATAACTGCAGCATTGGGATTTTTGCAAGTGTGTTATGGTGAATTTCAAATTAAAGAAATATTTTAATATAGCTCCCTACTACCGGGAGGATATGTTATAAAGAGAATCACCATGTGCATTCCCTTGATTTAAATGGATCGAAGATCCATGCAATTTATTTAGTTGAGTTGCAACAATTAATGATATGATGGCATGATGACATGATGCAATGCAAAAATAAAAGGGCCGGCACAAATGGAACACACGGCGAAACCCGGAACATATGGAAGTCTTCTCGAGCATCGGTCTCGGGGCGTCACAACACTCCACCACTATGATAGGATCTCGTCCCGAGATCTAGGATGGCACCGGAGGGAAAAAGGAAGAGGAAATGAAAAGGTACAACTAAGTTGCTTCTTTGACAAATGAGTGAAACCAAAGAACCTCGCGAGGTTGAACAAATTGAAATAAAGAATACAACGAAGATGAATAAAGTAGAAAACACTCCGTTAGAAGAGAGGAACAAGGAACATTACTAGAACCTTGTGGTTGAAAGACAAAAAAAGGATTGCAATGTACAAGAAGTACCTGCAAACATTCCGGTAGAAACAAGATGCACAAGGATCAATAAAGATCAATTAAGACAACATTCCGGTTAAAACAAGATAGAGAAGGAATAAGAATGATATAGTTTGGACAGCACTACGACTGTAAATGGAAGGAATTGAACATGATCTTGACAAAACAAGATAATGGGTCGAAGAGAGCAACATCACAATGCCTCCGGAAGAAAAGAATAGAAGTTAGATCATTGTAATAAAAGAATGGAGTTGAAAATGCCAACCTTTTGCCACAAATGAGCTTGGAAAGCACCCTTCCAAGACGGTTAAAACAGAGTTGTTGGAAAAGAAAAAGAAAAAAAGACAACGAAACGAATAAGTTTGTAGTGGGCTTATGGAAAACATCTCAAAACTATGAGGTGAAATTCCGCCACTAACGGAAATAATAGATTGGATTGATATGAATGAGGAGACGAGACACTTATTTCACCGGGAGGATAATTGAAGAACTTGGGTCATTTATAAGCACCATAAATAGCAACAATCCTTAGGGAAGGCTTTGGTGAAATATAACCCAAGATAATTCCAATGAAGAGATTGATGGATTTAAAATATCTCATTCTTGACAAGATGCGAATCATGAAACACGAACTCAAATTGACAAGAATGACATAACACCACCTCAAAAGTTTAGATAGGAAGAACTGCACTCCGGATTGCAAGATGAAGAATGCTTGAACTCCTTAGAAAAGAATCTCAATGACAACTTCAAGAAGGAAATAAATCCTTTATGAACCATCATGTAGAACCTCCATGAAGAACTCCTGTAATAAAAGAACGATCAAACGAGAGGAAAGAGAAGTTGAAAACACAAGGTGAAACATTGCGATGATTTGATGGATCTTTGGAATGATAATTGAAATAACTTTGAGCTCCGGAAAAGAAAGATGGACAACTTGAATCGAGAATTTGATGAACCTCTGGAATAAGGAATTAATCACTTGAGTGAGACAAAAGTAAGAATTATGTTATGTGTATCCTTCACCAATTAAATTGATGACAAACAATGGATTTGGCATAATACTTACTCTCTTAGAAAGGATTAAGATAGCTATTGCGAAAACTTGAAGAGGCCTTCAATGATCCACCGGTAGGATTTGAAAGAACGAAAGAATTGATATGATAACGACGGAAGAAGAATCTTGATCAAATCACCGTAAGAATTGAAAATGAACGAAGAGAAGATAAAGAAACACCGGGAAGAATTATAAAATGAACGAAGATGCTTGAGAGGATTTAGATACATGAGAAAGAAGAGATCACGAGCAGATTAAAGATCACTTGAACGAAGCACCGGTAAAATTGGAGAATGATAGCTGAAAGCTAAGAATGAATAATCCCGAAATGATGGCCTTCGGAGAATCAAACTGAAAAGACTCCTGAATTACTCCGGATGGGTGAGAAAGAATTCTGACAATCGAAAACAATTAAGAGAGGATGGCAACAATCTCAAATGACGAATCTTGAAGAGAATGGAGCAAGGTTGAAAGAAGAATCTTCTTCGGTCTTCCAAACTGAGAATGCCGACGAGAAATACCATCATGACTTATTTAGGCACGCCGGAAGAATCAAAACGAAGAGGTTGAGCCAACGATGAAAAGAATTTGAAAGATCTTGGAGAAACCCTCTGACTGATGAAAATTCATTCTTATGTTACACTTCGAAAAGAAATTTGGATAGCTCTGAGAAAATAAGAAGAGTCAGGTAAGATCCTGGAAAAAGACCTGTGGGTTAGGGCCCACTCAAAAGAAACACCATAGAACAATTGCTTGGAAGAGAGATTTGCACCGGTTAAATAAAATGACTTGAATGAGATAACAACCTCGAAATAACTTGAATGGATCGAGAATGTAATCGTGAGTCTTCTGAGATATCTTCAGCACTCCAAAACAATTGAATAACGAGAAGTGAATGATAAAGAGGTGCACCGGCATGAGAAGGTATTTGAAACGAGGAAAAAGGGATATGAGATCAACACCGAAAGCTTGATTTGAATCCACCGGAGAATAAAACGAGTGAAGAGTGACGAACTTGAAGTTCCATTAGAATCTTCATGAGAATCACCGGGTAAGAACATGAAGGAAAAGAATGGAGAGACTTCACATGAATAAAAAGATACTTGATTAAGAAATCTGAGTCCTTGAAGAAACAAGGGTGGGAGGGCGGGAAAAACAAAGGCAACTTGGAGACGGATGAAGCAAACACCGTTCAGAAGAAAATGATACTTGATCTTGCGGATGTTGAAATGATCGGATCCACTTGAAGAGAAGCACACCGGTGAAAAGGATTGACATGAAAAACTCGATGATCGAGAAGGATTAGTATTCATATAGAAATATGAGAACACCGCTTAGGAAAAGTATGGAATCAACACATGACTTCGAAGCAACTCGAATACCACAACTCAAAACAAAACAAAGGATTGGCTTGCAGAATAAGCCAGAACAAACATATGATTGAGATTTCGTCCGAAGTTTTTGTGGTGGGGCCTACACGAGCTCGATCGTACAGCACCATCATGTACAAGGCAGTGCACATGACATACGAAGCTTCCCCGAGTCGGCATAGCCAAGGACTCTTTAAGACATAACGAGACCACTGTAAAACCAACAGTGAATAGGCGGACCACTAGACGTCGAACCCCAATTTCATATCATATATCCGTCGGAAAGATATCCTAAGATCTACTTGAATTCCCACTTATAAACTCCCGAAATTTTTCCAGTTATGCAATCAGGTGTTGGGGATACAGGGGAAGCATAATATCTCACCCAAAACTAACAAATCCTACATCCAGCTTTATCCATCCTTCAACACATAACCAATAAAACTTCGGAAATCATTTACCTCAACCTTCGAAAAGCATCGATTATACGAGTTATGGCAATACTCCCGAACTCCCGCCCCAGTACTGTGTGGCGTCGAGGTTATCTCACCAACAACTGCATAAAAGAGATTTTCGATGTCGGCGAAACTAATCTCAGGTATTCCAGAACTGCAACGATAAAATTGTGACGACAACACCTCGGAGCTCAACTCCCCGGGACACTGCCGCAACCCCTAAATGACAGGAGGCACCAAGAACAATGTTCTCGTCACAAAACCATCGGAACGATTCCAAGATACCTGCGTGATCCTAAAATTTCTTTTAGTGAAATTTGAGAAGAGAAGAGTCAAAATTCTACGTCAGGGTGCCTCACCAGGGCGACGAAGGGACTGGGGAGTAAAAGAATTCCTAACTCTCTGATATATATAATCCTAAATGACTCAAAACATTTCTAGACTCAATAACGCCAGCGATTCGATCAAGCAGGGGGCTCCTAAGGTCGGGGAAGGCTCTGATTACCAACTTGTTACGCCCTCGATGCGGCTATATCTCCCACGTGTCGAAGCACGACTTAGAGGTATAACCGCATTGAAAGCAATGTCGCAAGTGAGGTAATCTTCACACAACCCATGTAATACATAACGGAAAAAGATACATAGTTGGCTTACAATCGCCACTTCACACAATACATGAATAAAGCATTACATCATCCAAATACAATCAAGGTCCGATTACGGAACCAAAATAAAAGAAGACTACCCCAAAAGCTACACAGTTCCCCGATCGACCCCAACTGGGCTCCACTACTGATCAACTAGAACGAAGCAACACAAAGGACAAGATCTTCATCGAGCTCCTCCTTGAGCTTGGTTGCGTCATCTGCATGGTATCCTCGGCACCCGCAAGCTGGTTTTGGAAGTATCTATGAGTCACGGGGACTCAACAATCTCACACCCTCGCGATCAAGACTATTTAAGCTTATGGGTAAAGGTAAAGGTATGAGGTGGAGCTGCAGCAAGCGACTAGCATATATGGTGGCTAAACATACGCAAATGAGAGCGAGAAGAGAAGGCAAAAGCACGGTCGAGAATTTATGATCAAGAAGTGATTCTAGAACAACCTACGTCAAGCATTACTCCAACACCGTGTTCACTTCCCAGACTTCGCCGGAAAGAGACCATCACGGTTACACATGCGGTTGATGTATTTTAATGAAGATAAACTTCAGGTTTTCTACAACCGGACATTAACAAATTCCCATCTGCCCATAACCACGGGCACAGCTTTCGAAAGTTCAAAACCCTGCAGGCGTGTCCCAACTTAGCCCATCACAAGCTCTCACGATCAACGAAGGATATTCCTTCTCCCAAGACAATTCGATCAGGCTTGGCATCCAGGTTACAAGACATCCTCGACAATGGTAAAACAAGTCCAGCAACACCGCCCGAATGTGCCGACAAATCCCGATAGGAGCTGCACATATCTCGTTCTCAGGGCACACTCAGATGAGACATCCTACGAGTAAAACCAACCCTCAAGTTTCCCCGAGGTTGCCCCGCAGTCTCCTCGATCGGACCAACACTCAGAGGAGCACTGGCCTGGGGGGGTTAAATAAAGATGACCATAGAGTCCGCAGAACCCAAGGGAAAGAAAAGGCTAGGTGACGAATGGTAAAACCAATGTTGGGCATTGCTGGAGGAGTTTTATTCAAGGCGAACTGTCAAGGGGTTCCCATTATAACCCAACCGCGTAAGGAACGCAAAATCCGGGAACATAACACCGATATGACGGAAACTAGGGCGGCAAGAGTGGAACAAAACACCAGGCATAAGGCCGACCCTTCCACCCTTTACCAAGTATATAGATGCATTAATTAGATAAGAGATATTGTGATATCCCAACAAGTAAACATGTCCCAACAAGGAACAACATCTCCATGTTCCAACAAGGAACAAACTTCAATCTTCACCTGCAACTAACAACGCTATAAGAGGGGCTGAGCAAAGCGGTAACCTAGCCAAACAACGGTTTGCTAGGACAAGGTGGGTTAGAGGCTTGGTTCAACAATATGGGAGTCATGATAAGCAAGTGGTAGGTATCGCAACATAGGCATAGCAAAAGAGTGAGCATCTAGCAAGCAAAGATAGAAGTGATTTCGAGGGTATGGTAATCTTGCCTAAGATCCCGCAAGGAAGAAGAACGAGTCCATGAAGAAGACAAATGGACGTAGTCGAACGGGTCCTCACAAATGCGACGTTATAGGAACTAACCCGAAGAAGCAACACCGGAAAGAAGCAAACAACATAGTAAACAACCATCACATCAACATGGCATGATGCACAACCAAGTATGATGCATGTCCGGTTTAATGAAGCATGGCATGGCAAAGTGCACAAACAAAACTACAAATTAAGTGGAGCTCAATATGCAACGAGTTGCATATTGATGAAACACCACATGACTTATTTAGTTCTGTCTCGGTTATGTACCCAACAATATTAAATGTTGTTAAACATGGCAAGAGATGAAGAATATGAAAACTACCTATCTAAGTAAGTTTAAATGAGGCCGGAACAACGAACAACAATTCCGGTAAATCCCCATATGCATTTAGCAATAGTGAACAACAATTGAAACCATTTTAAATGTTGTTATCATGATGCGGATGCCATGTTCAAGTTTATTGCAATTGACAAGAGCATTATAAAGCATTTGTCACCGTGGTTGAAGGAAAAGGGGTGCCACGGCAACGATAACGAAAACGGTGCCACGGCAGCGTTCCGGTTCCGGTAACTCGATTGAGATACCGATGCAAAGGAGAAGTGTGCGGATGTGTGCAAACGATGGTGGGGCCCTCTCGGATTCCGGGTGTCTCACGAGTTAGTGGCATGGAAAACGAGTGACAATACGGACATGGTGCAGACAAAGGGTGCATCTCATCCAACATGCATTCATTCGTTCAGGGCGTCGTCTCGGGGTTATACCTTCGAGTTGAGACTTTTCAGAATGGATCAAGTTCTTAGCATAAGTAGACGGTCTCGCCACGTTCGTAGAGGTAGTAGTTGTACTCATGCCGTAGTGGAAGTAGTCGTGCTATCGTTTATCTGTGATCACCGGGACGGTAGTAGAAATAGAGGCACATGACGTCTTGTCGAAAATCATGGCGGCGGTAGTTGTACACACGTGGTAGTCGAACTTGATGGAACCAATGTCCTCGAGGGTAGTCGTGGTACTCGTCGCATTCCGAAACCGAAGTGGTACTTGGCAATATCCGGGACGGTCTTGACGTTTCGGTGCGGTGTAGTGGTACATGTCAACAGTCATCATGGTACTTCGTTCCGGTCTTGTAGTCGTTCTAGGCATCGGTGGACCTTCGAGGGACTTGCGTATCCAAAGGGGTACTTGGCGATCGACGGACGTCGTGGTACTTGATGGTCCGGGTCTTGGTGTATCCAAAACGGTCATCGGTGATGGAACTTGGCAAAACCCAGGGACGCTCAGGCGTCCATGCGACCGACAGCGAAGGCGCGTGAACCAGCAACAGGGGGCTGCCGAGGTGGCGACCATGTGGCTGGCACGGTCGCATGCATCGCATCACAGGAAGATGACGAAGGCCTCGGTCATGAAGGCTCGAACATTGAAGGAGGGAGGGGCCGACGGTGTTGGGGTTGCATCTTGGCGATCCAGTGACAGTAGGGGATGGAGCTCGATCGAGGCAGAGCAGCGGTAGGTGGCGAATGGAGGTGCAGGAAGGTGGGGTCACGAGCAACCATGGCCCCAGCGAGGGGGTCGGGTGCGAGGCTCCTGTGGCAGCCATGGTTCCACGAGCTCATGGACAGAGCTGCGGCACGAGAGGAGAAGCAGGGCGCGGGCACAGGGACTTGGCGCGGCGGCGGCTTCCCAAGGCGGATAAAGGAGGAAGTAGACGGATGGCCATGGTGGCGCTAGTCGCCGGCCTCAGGCCGCATGACCCGTGGGCAGGCAGCGAGGGCGGGGAAGGCAGCACGCTCGGGGAAGGGCCGTCACGGGCGACGGTAGTGGCATGGGACGCGCTGCGGTGAGGGTTCATGGCCATGGGGATTGGGATCCGCCCCCTGGTCGCGCTGAGAAAGTGAGGGAGGAAGTGAGAGGAGGGAGGCTCGAGAGGAAGAGGGCAGGCGGTCTGTGGGCGTAGAGCAGAGCAGCAAGGGAGCGAGAGGGAGATGGGGATGAGCGGGATTGAGAGGAAAAACGGGGAGGAGCCGATGCTCTCTGACGGCAGAGGGAGAGGGGATCGGGAGAGGGAGAGAGGCTGAGCGAGGCTAGGGTTGCGGGGGGAGCTTTACTGGGCCTTAGGGAGGCCGGCCCAGGGAGAGGAAAGGCTGCGCCTAGGGAGGTCGGCGGCTGGCCTAGGGGAGGTTTGGGCCGGAAGTGGATGGGCCCTAGAGAGGCCTGGGTCTCTGTTCTCCCTTAAGTCTTAAAAAAACCTTCTAGAAATCAGAAAACCGCAAAGAAAGAAAGGAAAGGAAAGAAGGATTAGAGGAAGGATTTGAGCATGCGGAATATTTTTCCGGACTCGCAAAAATATGCTCATTCCGAGAAAATAGAAAAGGCCATGATAGAAAGATTTAAATTCAAACTCATTTGATTTAAATTCAAATGATTTGAATGGGAAGTGGGTGATAGGAGGTCCAAAAATGTTCGGATACTTGGTGGAGCTCCGGAAAATAGAGAAAAGATATATAGCAAAGATAGAGGCCAAGAGTTGTGATAACTACAACATTGGGATTTTTGCAAGCGTGTTATGGTGAATTTCAAATTAAAGAAATATTTTAATATAGCTCCCTACTACCGGGAGGATATGTTATAAAGAGAATCACCATGTGCATTCCCTCGATTTAAATGGATCGAAGATCCATGCAATTTATTTAGTTGAGTTGCAACAATTAATGATATGATGGCATGATGACATGATGCAATGCAAAAATAAAAGGGCAGGCACAAATGGAACACACGGCGAAACACGGAACATATGGAAGTCTTCTCGAGCATCGGTCTCGGGGCGTCACACCCACCCACCGGAGCAGCCCCACCTTGTCGTTTTCGTCCTCTGTGCGCCTCTGATTGCCATGGCCGCCTCGGCCTCGCCATTATTCCGACAACCCCGAGCCTCCTCTCCTCTTCCCACCTCGTCCACCAAGTCCCCCTCGTTCCACTCAGCCGCTGTGACGCCCCGAGACCGATGTGCCAGGTGTCTTCCAGTTATTCGATGTTGTTGCCTTGTCATTTTCTTGCGTGTTGCATCTTATCATGTCATCATGTGCATTGCATCATCATGTTTTCAAAACTTGCATCCGTCCCGGCCTCCTTGTTCTCTCCGTTGTCTGTTCTGAGCCCAGACACACTTGCACGCGCCCGCGGCATGTCCGAAATATTATTTTATAAGTGTCCAGAAAATGTTCTCAGATTGGGATGAAAGTTGGCGTGCGGTGTTTTTATGTTGTAGGTAGGCCGCCTATCAATTTTCGTCGCATTCGGAGTTCGTTTGACGCCCCAACGGTTAACTATAGCGGCAATATAGTCGGTCTAACGTCGGACGTTTTCGGTCTCCGGAAACAGTCGCCGGGACTCCCTCTCTTCTCTTCTCTCGGGTCGATACGTTATGCACAGTCCTCTACCCACCACCAGGACCAACCTAACCTCTCTCGTTAGCCCGCGGCCCTCCTCGCGCGCGCGTCCAAAATATGTCCTGGACCCGAACCGGGCTGTCATCACCGTTGGATCCGGATCATCCCCAAACGTCTACAAAACTGCACCGTTTTCTTATTTGGACTCCTCTAAACTTTTATTCTCGGTCGTCCATTTACGATGGGAGGGTTCTGTTAGCCCCTAACCTAACCCACCAGCGTATATAATGGGCAACCCAAGAAATTAGGGATCTTGTCCCATCCTTCCATCCATCCAATCCATCCCCGCCGCCACTCTCCTTGTTTTTAGTGCCCAACCAACCACCAAGCCGATCCAATCCATCCCCGACCAACCTCGCCGGCCTCTGCTCGATCTACCCCTACAGCCGCAGCCACCCGAGCTTGTCTTCTCGCGTCATGACCGCCGACCAAGCCCAGCAGCAGCTCCTCGCGCGTCCCTACTCCTCGTCATCCTCTGCTAGCAGCCGCCTCCTCTCCCGGCTCCCTTGCGGGTCCAGCACCAAAGGAGAGCAGCTCCTCGAGCCTTCGATCCAGCAGGCAGGTGCCGAGAGCCAACTCACCTCGTCCCCGTGCCGCTCATCGAAAGGTCCAGCAGGCCATGCTCAGCTGACCCTCACCTTGGTCCCCTCCTTCCTCTCATTTTCTCCTCTCTCTCAGTCTAGTGCCTGTACAGGAAGAACACGAGCTCCCTTCGTCATGCCGTGGCGCCGTTCCGCCGCTTCATCGCCGCCATGGGAACAAAGCTCCAAGTTCCTGCTCGCCCACGCGAAGTCCATCTACGAGAAGCAGTCGCCCGCATCCGGCCATGCTTCCGGCGAGGACCGGCCATCCCACGACCCAGATCCACAGCTCGCCCGGTTCCACGCCCTCCATCCTTCGACGCCGCGCCGGAGTTCACTGACGCCGCTGCTCTGTTTTGCTTCTTCTAGAGCAGAGGAGGTCAGCGCCTGCAAACCTCTGCCTCATCCGCTCGACCTCCGCGCGTTGACCTCCAGCGTAGACCGCGCGAAGCCCATCTCCACGCGCCTGTCTCCTGCGCACGTGGGCCGCGGCCTGGCCAGCCGGCCCAGCCACTCACTAGCGCCTCCCCAAGGCCTAGCTTCCCGGCCTGCCTCCCCCTCTCCACAGTTCCGGGACAAGGCCCAATGTGAGCGTCCAGCCGCCCCCTGTTTCGACCTAGTTTTTTTTCCAGATCTGCGTTTTTAGTATTTTTTTTCCAGAGACAGCAGTTTTTGCAAAAAAACCCTAGACTTCATACATCTAATAACTAATTAAACCGTGCATCGGTTTAAAACAATTTATATATGAAATATGCTTAGTTTTCCATCTAGTTTCATAATATGTCATTTTCATCCATGTTTAAAATGCTTAAAATGATGTTTGTTTAAATTCGCTTAAATAACTTGCTAAAATGCTTTAATTCATAACTAAATAACCGTAGCTTGGTTTTAAATAAACTTTATATGTAAATGGGGTAGAAAAATGCGTAGTTTAACATGGTGGCCTTATTTCCATGTTTAACAACTCTAAAATATGGTTTAGGGCAGAACAGTACCATAACCAAAATATGCACATGAGGAGTTTCCGGACTTGTTGTTTGTCGTTCCGGCCTCATTTAATCTTGCCTAGATAGGTAGTTTTCATTTGCTTCACCCTCTTGCCATGTTTAACAACATTTTGTATTGTTGGGTTCATAAACAAGATCGAACTTAATAAGTCACGTGGTGTTTCGTCAATATGCAACGGAGTTGCATATTGAGCTCCACTTAACTTGTAGGATTGTTTGTGCACTTTGCCATGCCATGCTTCATTAATCCGGACATGCATCATACTTGGTTGTGTATCATGCCATGTTCATGTGATGGTTGTTTTACTTTGTTGTTTGCTTCTTTCCGGTGTTGCTTCGTCGGGTTGGTTCCGTTAACGTTGCGTTTGTGAGGATTCGTTCGACTACGTCCGTTTGTCTTCTTCATGGACTCGTTCTTCTTCCTTGCGGGATTTCAGGCAAGATGACCATACCCTCAAAATCACTTCAATTTTTGCTTGCTAGTTGCTCGCTCTCTTCCTATGCCTGTGCTGCGATACCTACCACTTGCTTACCATGCCTCCCATATTGTTAAACCAAACCTCTAACCCACCTTGTCCTAGCAAACCGTTGTTTGGCTATGTTACCGCTTTGCTCAGCCCCCCTTATAGCGTTGTTAGTTGCAGGTGAAGATTGGAGCTTGTTCCATGTTGGAACATGGATATTTTGTTGGGATATCACAATATATCTTATTTAATTAATGCATCTATATACTTGGTAAAGGATGGAAGGCTCGGCTTTATGCCTGGTGTTTTGTTCCACTCTTGCTGCCCTAGTTTCCGTCATATCGGTGTTATGTTCCCGGATTTTTGCGTTCCTTACGCGGTTGGGTTATAATGGGAACCCCTTGACAGTTCGCCTTGAATAAAACTCCTCCAGCAATGCCCAACATTGGTTTTACCATTTGCCTCCTAGCCTTTTCTTTCCCTTGGGTTCTGCAGATTCAAGGGTCATCTTTATTTAAACCCCCCTGGGCCAGTGCTCCTTTGAGTGTTGGTCCGACCGAGTAGACTGCGGGCCACCTCGGGGCAACTTGAGGGTTGGTTTTACTCGTAGGATGTCTCATCTGAATGTGCCCTGAGAACGAGATATGTGCAGCTCCTATCGGGGTTTGTCGGCACATTCGGGCGGTGTTGCTGGACTTGTTTTACCATTGTCGAGGATGTCTTGTAACCGGGATGCCGAGTCTGATCGGATTGTCTTGGGAGAAGGAATATCATTCGTTGACTGTGAGAGCTTGTGATGGGCTAAGTTGGGACACCCCTACAGGGATTGAACTTTCGAAAGCTATGCCCGCGGTTATGGCAGATGGGAATTTGTTAATGTCTGGGTGTAGAAAACCTGAAGTTGATCTTAATTAAAATACATCAACCGCGCATGTAACCGTGATGGTCTCTTTCCGGCAGAGTCCGGGAAGTGAACACGGTGTTGGAGTTATGCTTGAGGTAGGTTGTTTTAGGATCACTTCTTGATCATAGTTGTTCGAGCGTGCTTTTGCCTTCTCTTCTCGCTCTCATGTGCGTATGTTTAGCCACCATATATGCTAGTCGCTTGCTGCAGCTCCACCTCATACCTTTACCTTACCCATAAGCTTAAATAGTCTTGATCGCGAGGGTGTGAGATTGCTGAGTCCCCGTGACTCACAAATACTTCAAAAACCAGCTTGCAGGTGCCGTTGAACCATGCAGATGACGCAACCAAGCTCAAGGAGGAGCTCTATGAAGATCGTGTTCTTTAGGTTGTTCCGTTTTCCAGTTGATCAGTAGTGGAGCCCAGTCAGGACGATCGGGGATCTGTGTAGCTTTTGGGTAGTCTTCTTTTATATTGGTTCCGTAGTCGGACCTTGATTGTATCTGGATGATGTAATGCTTTATTCATGTATTGTGTGAAGTGGCGATTGTAAGCCAACTATGTATCTCTTTCCCTTATGTATTACATGGGTTGTGTGAAGATTACCTCACTTGGAACATTTATTAAATGCGGTTATGCCTCTAAGTCGTGCTTCGACATGTGGGAGATATAGCCTTATCGAGGGCGTGACAAGTTGGTATCAGAGCCTTCCCCGACTTTAGGCGTCCCCTGCTTGATTGAATCGCTGGCGTTATTGAGTCTAGAAATGCTTTGAGTCATTTAGGATTTATATATATCGGAGAGTTAGGAATTCTTTTTACCCCTCAGTCCCTTCGTCGCTCTAGTGAGGCATCCTGACGTAGAGTTTTGACTCCTCTATTCTCAAATTTCAATAAAAAAATTTAGGATGACGCGGGTATCTTGGAATCATTCCAATGGTTTTGTGACGAGAAAATTGTTCTTGGTGACTCCTGACATTTAGGGGTTGTGGCAGTGTCCCTGGTAGTTGAGCTCCGAGGTGTTGTCATCACAATTTTATAGTTGCAGTTCTGGAATACCTGAGTTTAGTTTCGCCGACATCGAAAATCTCTTTTATGCAGTTGTTGGTGAGATAACCTCGACGCCACCCAGTACTGGGGCGGGACTTCGGGAGTATTGCCATAACTTGTATAACGGATTCTTTTCGAAGGTTGAGGTAAATGATTTCTGAAGGTTTCTTGGTTATGTGTTGAAGGATGGATACAACTGGATGTAGGATTTGCTAGATTTGGGTGAGATATTATGCTTCCCCTGTATCCCCAACACCTGATTGCATAACTGGAAAATTTCGGGAGTTTATAAGTGGGAATTCAAGTAGCTCTTAGGATATCTTTCCGACAGATGTATGATATGAAATTGGGGTTCGACGTCTAGTGGTCTGCCTATTCACGATTAGTTTTACAGTGGTCTCATTGTGTCGTAAAGAGTCCTTGGCTATGCCGACTCGGGGACGCTTCGTATGTCATGTGCACTGCCTTGTAAATGATGGTGTTGTACGATTGAGCCCGTGTAGGCCCCACCACGAAAACATCGGACGAAATCTCTATCATATGTTTGTTCCGGCTTATTTTGCAAGACAATCATTTGTTTTGTTTTCAGTTGTGGTATTCGAGTTGCTTCGAAGTCAAATGTGGATTCTATCCCTTGTCTAAACGGTGTTCTCATACTCCGATGTGAATACCAATCCTTCATGATAATCGAGATTGTTATGTCAATCCTTTTTCAACTTGTGTGTCTCTCTTCAAGTGGATCCGATCACTTCAACATTCGCAAGATCAATTATCAGTTCTTCTCATCGGTGTTTGTTTCATCCGTCTCCAAGTTTCCTTTGTTTTTCCCACACACCCAACCTTTTTCCTCAAGGACTCAGATGTCTAAACCAAGCATCCATCTTATGGATATGAAGTCTCTCCATTCTTTTCCGTCAATGTTCTTACCCGGTGATTTTCATGAAGATCCTAACGGAACCTCAAGTACATCTTTACCCATTCTCTTTCTTCTCCGGTGGTTTCAATTCAAGTTTTCGGTGTTGATCATATTCTTTTCTGTATTTCAATGCTTTCTCATGCCGGTGCAATTCTTAATCATTACCCGCTTGCTATTCAATTGTTTCGGAGTGCTCAAGATAGCTCAGAAGATTTGTGTTTCCACTCTGCTTTCGTTCAAACTCTTTCGAGGATGTAATCTCATTCAAGCCTTTTAATTCAACCGGCACAATCTATATTTTAAATCATTCAACGATGCTTCTTTTGAGTGGGCCCTAACCCACAGGGTTTTTTTCCAGAATTTTACCTGACTCTTCTTATTCTCCCGGAGATATTCTCAAATCTTCTAAAGTTTGACGTAAGAATGAATTATCATCAGTCAAATGTCTTTCTCCTAGATCTTTCAAATTCTTTTCATCGTTGGCTAAATCTCTCCGCTTCTGATTCTTCTGGAGCGTCTAAATAATTCATGGTGGTGTTTCTCGTCGTCATTCTCAGATTTGAAGACAGAAGAAGTTTTTTTCTATCAATATTGCTCCATTCTCTTCAAGAGTCGTGATGCTAGCTTGATGCCATCCTCTCATAATTGTTTTCGATTGTGAGAATTCTTTGCTCTCATCCGGATCTATTCAGGAGTCTTTTCAGTTTGATTCTCCGAAGCCCATCATTTCAGAAGACTTATTCATTCTCAGCCTTCAGCTATCTTTCTCTAAATCTTATTGGTGCATCATTCAAGTTTTCTCTTATTAGCTCATGATTCTCTTCGTTCTCATGTTTCTAATTCTCTCAAGCATCTTCGTTCATTTGCAATTTCTTCCCGGTGTTTCATTATCTTCTATTCGTTCATTTCCAATCGTTATGGTGGTTCGTTCAAGATTCTCTTCCGTGGTTATCATATTAATTCATTCGTTCTTGTCAATCCCACCGGTGGTTCGTTGAAGTCCTCCCCAAGTTTGTGCTATATCTATCTTAATCCTTTTTACGAGAATAAGTAGTATGCCAAATCCGTTGCTTGTCATCAATTTAAATTGGTGAAGGATACGCATAATGTAGTTCTTATTCTTGCTTCATCAAGTAAATTAAATTCCTTATTCTGGAGGTTCTTCATATCACATTCTCGGTTCTTCTCTCAATTTTCTCATCATGAAGCTTCATCTAATCATTACAAGGATTCACCTGTGTTTTTAACTTCTTTTTCCTTTCGTCTTCATCATCCTTTTGTTACCGGAGTTCTTCATGGATGTTCTGTATGACGGTTCATCAAGGACTTAATCCGTTCTCGAAACGTTCATCAAGATTCTTTTTAGAGGAGTTCAAGCATTCTTCATCTTGCAATCCGGAGTGCAATTCCTTATACCTTATCTTTTGAGGTGGTGTTATGTCATTGTTGATAATTTCCCTTCGTGTTTCATGATTCATAGGTTTTCAAGAGTGACATATTTAAATCCATCATTTTCTCTTCGCTCAGGTCATCTTTTCAACCCATCAATTTCTTCGAGCATGAGCTCTTCTCAATCCATCAATCTCTTCATTGGAGTTATCTTGGGTTATATTGCACCTAAAGCTTTCCCTAGGGATTGTTGCTAGTTATGGTGCTTATAAATGACCCAAGTTCTTCATTTATCCTCCCAGTGAAATAGTTTCTTGTCTTCTTGTTCATTTCAATCCAATCTATTGTTTTCGTTTGTGGCAGAATTTCACCTCATAATTTTGAGATGCCTTCCATAAGCCCACAACAAGCTTACTCTTTTCGTTGTTGGTTTTCTAACAACTCCGTTCAACCCTTCTCATAAGAATACCTTTTCAAGCTCTGTTGTGGCAGAAGCTGGCATTGTCTTCTCCATTCTTTTCTTTCAATTTACTATCTTTTATTTCTTTCTTCCAGAGGCCTTGTGATGTTGCTCTTTTCAATCATCATCTCGAATTGTCAGGACCATGCTCTTGCCGTGCTTATCCATTTAACCGGAGTGTCGTGCCCTCTTTTCAAGTTCTATCATCTTATCAAGTTTTACCTACCTTCTCAACCGGAGTGCTGTCCGAGATCTTTCTTACCCCTTGTCCCATTCTTTTAATAGTTTCAGAGGCAGTATGTTGTGATTTCATCAAGTATCTTCTCATCTTATCAAGTTCTTATTCAATCCTCCTTCTTTTCATTCGGAGTGCTGCTTGAATTTGTTCTTCCTTGTTCCTCTTCCCTACCGGAGTGCTTTCAACTTTGTTCTTCTTCGTTGCATTCTTTCTTTCAATAGCTTAACCTTTTCAAGGCTCGTGGTTTCACTCGTTTGTCAAAGAAGCAACTTAGTTTTACCTCTCCTCTTCCTCTTTCGTTTTCCCTCCAGTGCCATTCTAGATCTCGGGACGAGATCCACTCGTAGTGGTGGAGTGTTGTGACGCCCCGAGACTGATGTGCCAGGTGTCTTCCAGTTATTCGATGTTGTTGCCTTGTCATTTGCTTGCGTGTTGCATCTTATTATGTCATCATGTGCATTGCATCATCATGTTTTCAAAACTTGCATCCGTCCTGGCCTCCTCGTTCTCTCCGTTGTCCGTTCTGAGCCCAGACACACTTGCACGCGCCCGCGGCATGTCTGAATTATTATTTTATAAGTGTCCGGAAAATGTTCTCAGAATGGGATGAAAGTTGGCGTGCGGTGTTTCTATGTTGTAGGTAGGCCACCTGACAATTTTCGTCGCATTCGGAGTTCGTTTGACGCCCCAACGGTTAACTATAGCGGCAATATAGTCGGTCTAACATCGGACGTTTTCGGTCTCCGGAAACAGTCGCCGGGCCTCCCTCTCTTCTCTTCTCTCGGCTCGAGACCTTCTGCACAGTCCTCTACCCACCACCAGGACCAACCTAACCTCTCTTGTCAGCCCGCGGCCCTCCTCGCGCACGCGTCCGAAATCTGTCCCAAACCTGAACCGGGCTGTCGTCACCGTTGGATCCGGATCATCCCCAAACGTCTAAAAAACATCACCGTTTTCTTATTTGGACTCCTCTAACCTTTTATTCTCGGCCGTCCATTTACGATCGGAGGGTTACGTTAGCCCCTAACCTAACCCACCAGCGTATATAATGGGCAAGCCTAGAAATTAGGGATCCTGTCCCATCCTTCCATCCATCCAATCCATCCCCGCCGCCACTCTCCTTGTTTTCTGTGCCCAACCAACCACCAAGCCGATACAATCCATCCCCGACCAACCTCACCGGCCTCTACTCAATCCACCCCTACAGCCGCAGCCACCCGAGCTCGTCATCTCGCGTCATGACCGCCGACCAAGCCCAGCAGCAGCTCCTCGTGCGTCCCTGCTCCTCGTCATCCTCTGCAAGAAGCCGCCTCCCCTCCCGACTCCCATGCGGGTCCAGCACCAAAGGAGAGCAGTTCCTCGAGCCTTCGATCCAGCGGGCAGGTGCCGAGAGCCAACTCACCTCGTCCTCGTGCCGCTCGTCGGAAGGTCCAGCAGGCCATGCTCAGCTGACCCTCGCCTTGGTCCCCTCCTTCCTCTCGATTTCTCCTCTCTCTCTCAGTCTAGTGCCTGTACAGGAAGAACACGAGCTACCTTCGTCGCACCGTGGCACCTTTCCGCCGCTTCATCGCCACCATGGGAACCAAGCTCCAAGTTCCTTCTCGCCCGCGCTAAGCCCATCTACAAGAAGCAGTCGCCCGCATCCGGCCATGCTTCCGGCGAGGACCGGCCATCCCATGACCCAGATCCACAGCGCGCCCGGTTCCACGCCCTCCATCCTTTGATGCTCCGCTGGAGTTCCCTGACGCCGCTGCTCTGCTTTGCTTCTTCTAGAGTAGAGGAGTTCAGCGCCCGCAAACCTCTGCCTCATCCGCTCGACCTCCGCGCGTTGACCTCCAGCGTAGACCGCGCGAAGCCCATCTCCAGGCGCCTGTCTCCTGCGCACGTGGGCCGTGGCCTGGCCAGCCGGCCCAGCCACTCACCAGCGCCTCCCCAAGGCCCAGCGTCCTGGCCCGCCTCCCCCTCTCCACAGTTCCGGGCCAAGGCCCATGGCGAGCGCCCAGCCGCCCCCTATTTCGGCCTAGTTTCTGTGTTTTTTCAGATCTTCGTTTTTAGTATTTTTTTTCCAGAGACAGCAGTTTTTGCAGAAAACCCCCTTGACTTCATACATCTAATAACTAATTAAACCGTGCATCAGTTTAAAACAATTTATATATGAAATATGCTTAGTTTTCCATCTAGTTTCATAATATGTCATTTTCATCCATGTTTAAAATGCTTAAAATGATGTTTGTTTAAATTCGCTTAAATAACTTGCTAAAATGCTTTAATTCATAACTAAATAACCGTAGCTCGGTTTTAAATAAACTTTATATGTAAATGGTGTAGCACAATGCCTAGCTTAACATGGTGGCCTTACTTTGCATGTTTAACAAATCTAAAATATGGTTTAGGGCAGAACAGTACCATAACCAAAATATGCACATGAGGAGTTTCCGGACTTATTGTTTGTCGTTCCGGCCTCATTTAATCTTGCCTAGATAGGTAGTTTTCATTTGCTTCACTCTCTTGCCATGTTTAAAAACATTTAATATTGTTGGGTTCATAAACAAGATCGAACTAAATAAGTCACGTGGTGTTTCGTCAATATGCAATGGAGTTGCATATTGAGCTCCACTTAAGTTGTAGGATTGTTTGTGCACTTTTGCCATGCCATGCTTCATTAATCCGGACATGCATCATACTTGGTTGTGCATCATGCCATGTTCATGTGATGGTTGTTTTACTTTGTTGTTTGCTTCTTTCCGGTGTTGCTTCGTCGGGTTGGTTTTGTTAACGTTGCGTTTGTGAGGATTCGTTGGACTACGTCCATTTGTCTTCTTCATGGACTCGTTCTTCTTCCTTGCGGGATTTCAGGCATGATCACCATACCCTCGAAATCACTTCCATCTTTGCTTGCTAGTTGCTCGCTCTTTTGCTATGCCTATGCTGCGATACCTACCACTTGCTTACCATGCCTCCCATATTGTTAAACCAAGCCTCTAACCCACCTTGTCCTAGCAAACCCTTGTTTGTCTATGTTACCGCTTTGCTCAACCCCTCTTATAGCGTTGTTAGTTGCAGGTGAAGATTGGAGCTTGTTCCATGTTGGAACATGGATATTTTGTTGGGATATCACAATATATCTTATTTAATTAATGCATCTATATACTTAGTAAAGGGTGGAAGGCTCGGCCTTATGCCTGGTGTTTTGTTCCACTCTTGCCGCCATAGTTTCCGTCATATCGGTGTTATGTTCCCGGATTTTTGCGTTCCTTACGCGGTTGGGTTATAATGGAACCCCTTGACAGTTTGCCTTGAATAAAACTCCTCCAGCAATGCCCAACATTGATTTTACCATTTGCCTCCTAGCCTTTTCTTTCCCTTGGGTTCGGCAGACTCAAGGGTCATCTTTATTTAAACCCCCCCTAGGCCAGTGCTCCTCTGAGTGTTGGTCCGACCGAGTAGACTGCGAGGCCACCTCGGTGCAACTTGAGGGTTGGTTTTGCTCGTAGGATGTCTCATCTGAGTGTGCCCTGAGAACGAGATTTGTCCAGCTCCTATTGGGATTTGTCGCACATTCGGGCGGTGTTGCTGGACTTGTTTTACCATTGTCGAGGATGTCTTGTAACCGGGATGCCGAGTCTGATCGGATTGTCTTGGGAGAAGGAATATCCTTCGTTGACCATGGGAGCTTGTGATGGGCTATGTTGGGACACCCCTGCAGGGATTGAACTTTCAAAAGCCGTGCCCGCGGTTATGGGCAGATGGGAATTTGTTAATGTCCGGTTGTAGAAAACCTGAAGTTGATCTTAATTAAAATACATCAACCGCATGTGTAACCGTGATGGTCTCTTTCTGGCGGAGTCCGGGAAGTGAACACGGTGTTGGAGTTATGCTTGACGTAGGTTGTTTTAGGATCACTTCTTGATCATAGTTGTTCGACCGTGCTTTTGCCTTCTCTTCTCGCTCTCATTTGCGTATGTTTAGCCACCATATATGCTAGTCGCTTGCTGCAGCTCCACCTCATACCTTTACCTTACCCATAAGCTTAAATAGTCTTGATCGTGAGGGTGTGAAATTGCTGAGTCCCCGTGACTCACAGATACTTCCAAAACCAGCTTGCAGGTGCCGTTGAACCGTGCAGTTGACGCAACCAAGCTTAAGGAGGAGCTCTATGAAGATCGTGTTCTTTAGGTTGTTCCGTTTTCCAGTTGATCAGTAGTGGAGCCCAGTCGGGACGGTCGGGGATCTGTGTAGCTTTTGGGGTAGTCTTCTTTTATTTTGGTTCCATAGTCAGACCTTGATTGTATCTGGATGATGTAATGCTTTATTCATGTATTGTGTGAAGTGGAGATTGTAAGCCAACTATGTATCTCTTTCCCTTATGTATTACATGGGTTGTGTGAAGATTACCTCACTTGCGACGTTGCTTTCAATGCGGTTATGCCTCTAAGTCGTGCTTCGACACGTGGGAGATATAGCTGCATCGATGGCATGACAGCCGCCCCACCCCTTGCCCCCTTGCTGGAGCCACTGCATCGCCGGTGTCCGCCACCACCACACTCCTCCGTGACCTCTCGGTCCTCCTCCGCCCCCGCGCTCTCCTCTCCTCCCCGAGGCCAGCCGACCCCCTGGACAGACGCGCCACGCCGGGCCGCACGCACCGGTGGCCTCGGCCGAGTGGGAGCGGGCCGGAGCCGGCCAGGCCGCCGCTCCCTCCCCTCCCCTACTGCTGCTCTGCTTCATGTGAGGCACAGGAGCAGGAGGTAGAGGCCGAGCGCCCGTGCCCCTCACCCTGCGCCAGGGCCCCATGCGTGGTGGCACACCCCCTATATCCCACGTGGCAAGTGGAAACGCATTTTCCCAGAGTACGTTTTATTCTTTCTGAAAGCGTATTTTGTTTCTACTTCGGCCCTAAGTATGTTTTATAAGTCAGAAAGCGTATTTTGTCAAATCTGTTTCTGCCTTATCCACTCAGGGACCCGTTGGTGATGAAAATATTCATAGACTGGTCCTTCATCTTCTACACCTCATAACTTCGCGAACGTAACTCCGATTGAGGTGATTCCAGTGCTCACATTCTTTTCTCATCGAGCTCTTTCCGTTGGTTTCATTTTAAGAATGTTTTCACATAGTGAAAGTGACCACTTTGCTCTTGCCCGTAAACAGCCTCCTCCGAGAGAGAACTGTTTCCGGCAAATCTTTCTGTGATCATTCCACACTTCTTTCCGGAGTATTCCTCGACCCCCAGGCAAGCCAACCTCTTATCATGAGCCACGAACTTTCATGTTGACTTTTCTTGCACCTTGTGTGTGTGTAGTTCCAGTAGTTCTTTATCAGTTTCATCTCCAGTTATTTCATTATCGTACTTGCCATGCATCTGTGTGCTCTCTTGTTATTTTTGCCATGCTAACGTGGATGTTGTTATTGATAATACCATGTCACTACTCTACTCAAGTTTCATGCTATTGATATAAATGCTATGATGATTGTAGTACACCGTTGATAGGCTAGTACCTGGTATTGCCATGTTCTTTATGCTATAATTGTTCACTCGAGAAGCTTGGTATTTTGTTCATGCATTGGTATGCTAGATGCTCATTGATGCATTCATGTTAATATGCTCATAATGTTAATGATGATGGAGAAGGTAATAAGATGACTTAATAATAACAAACCTCCTCCGTCATCGATGGGATCAAGTCATAGTGCCACCTAATCGAACTTCTTCAGTGCAGCCACATTTGCCTTTATGGGAAGGCCCTAATGCGATCTATTGTCATGCCTCTTGTCGGTGCCTCCAACGAGGGAAGGTTATGGGTGCGTGCTACCCTGATCAGGTAGGCGAACATAAGCCTTGTGTGCCCAGGTTTGTTTTTGAGCTCCTATCCTCGTTTGGGACCATTTATGTTTTGCCACGACGGTGGCTGTTGATGCCTTTGGTAGGTACGGGGCCACCCAGGACTAAACCCCAAAAGGGGTGTTGGTCGGAGTGGCTGGGAGAGCATCATGGCAGTAGGTTGGTTTTGTCGGAACGTCATTGGTCCATCCGAATGGGAGTGCGAGGCCACGGGTTCTGTGGTGTGGGTAAAGTGTGCTACCTCTGCAGAGAGTGTGTGTTAAATCTATCGATAGCCGAGTCCTCGGTCATGGGCATAGTTCGTAGTAGGTCACATTATCGGGTCTTGGTCGAAATGGATGATAAACCTTAAATAACTAAAGTGATAATAATGTGCTGTAAAAATGTGGTGACTTGGACTATGAGATAGTCGTGAGAAGTCACGGTGATGTTCTGATACGACCACGAGATGAGATCTCGGTGAGTCATGATTTTGCCTAAAGAGGCAGTGGATAAGTAAGTGATTAATGAACAATATGTCTTCACGGGAGGTAACTGGTAGTTTATTTTCAGCATAGTTTCATGATGCCAAGCCATGCTTTGATTGATATGGTAAATTATGCCATGATTGAGATGATATGCTATGCCATGTTAGAAGTATGTTTTGATATGCCATGTTATTGCCATGATAGTAAATTCCATGATGTTGATGCTTAATTTGATTTATGTCTATAGTTAATATCATGTCATGCTTAGTTTCTGTTATGAGGTAGGTTGTTGCATGCGCTTGGTTCTTGCTTTGTCATCTGTTCATTTGGATGCTATGTATTTGGTTGTCTTGCAAGTACATTCAATGTACTGACCTCGCGTGTCATGCCAGATTATAGGTCATTCCTGGATTACTTGCTTATTTGGTCGCACTAGGTCGTAACCTTGCCAGTCCTGTGAGTTGTGGAGCCCAGCTAGAGTCGAGCCGCTAAACCAAGACTTCCGCCGCCATTTAGATAGCCTTAGAGCTATGCCAGATGATTGTATGCATCAATGATGTAATCCTCTATACATGTATTTGATTAATATTTTGTACCTGGAATGATGTATCATGGAGCTGTCGTGCGTCAGGTGTTATCCTGGGCTGACATGCGAAGGCCCCCTGCTTCATGTGGATCGGGTGCCATAGGAGATGGTATCAAAGCAGCCAGGCTAGCATAGGTTATCCTACCATCATATCACCTCTATCATTAACCTGTAATGACCATAAAGGATTTTACCCATCCCTAGCCTCCGGCATGACCACTGTTGAGCAACAGGTTGTGCAGCCTGGAATGAAACGTCCCTACCCCGTTGTCCCCGCCTAGTTTTTCATGGAGCGGATAGCAACACTATCCATTCTGGTCGGCCACACAACATGCCCTTCTCCAATAAGGGAAAGGGGCCACGCCATGCGGGTGTGTCTCGCATAGCTACTTATAAAGCCCCCTTTCCTCTAGCCGCGTCGCTCCCCACTCAGTCAGCCATGTCCCTGCAGAGAAGCCTAGCTAGTAACTCCGAAGCCATGACTCGCTCTCTCAAAGCACCCAAATTTTACACCCGAACCTTCACAGTCAATCATGCTAGCTTTCCACCCCTGCTTACTGATATGCTCACCAAAGACCTTCGCTATAATGCTAGCCCTGATTACCTGTTGTTCCAATCGGCACCCGTTCCTCACCTTCACCGATACAAGGCAAGAGTGCATATCTGCCCAGGTCTAGCAGAAGATGGTCAGTCCTTGATTTTTTAGGGCGGATCCATGCCTACTACTGTGTTGGACATTCAGGCCGCTGCTATGGAGGCTATCCTATACCTCCGACACCAATTTCCGCAAGTGGCGGAGAAGTGTGAGTTCTACTTCCCCCTTGCGGCAGAATTAGGAAGTAAGCATCCCATGACTGTCCAGGAAGAAGACCAAACAATAGGTCACCTGGTGCAATATATCACTGCCCAAGGGATGATGATTGCTAAGATGATTGCCGAGTTTAGAGCCTCGGACCGCGATGATACTCAGGTTGTCACGGAAGCTTATCATGAGGCTCGTTTATTTGCATCTCAAGCCATCCACCCCATGCCGTACAGCCCAGTGCTACTCTCTCAGCCTGTGCCGTGGGTGAAGCCAGACATCGTCACTCTCGACTCCTTCAACAAGGCTCTTTACCATATTCACTAGCATCATTTGCTTGGATCAGTTCCAGGCGCACGCCCAGCAGTTGAGCCCCAACCCATAGAGATGTCCGACGATGAAGGTGGAGATTGGCTCAGTCTCCATCCCCTAGGAGAGCCCCAGCAAGACCAGCCCTCTGGGTGACCTCAGTCACGCAATGAGATGAATCTGCAAGTGGGTCGGGGCTATCAGTCTATTCATCCTCGATATGAGGATAGAACCATGTATCCCGGAGTGAGTTGTTTCTTTTAGCGCGTAGCGCTTCCGTGCTTTGTTTTATGCTTGCACTGTTTGTAACCCGTATGATGTGTTTTATGTATGCTTTCTTGCTTGTTGGTTTTGTTTTTGGTTGTCTCCCTGCCAAGCAGAAACGTTAGATAGTGCTGGCAATGTGTTTCTAACAAGATTTTAATCAGTAGAGCACATACACTAAACAACATGGACTCATCCCGAGTCTATAATAAAATGTGCGCTGCTGCAGGTATATGTATACCAGGAGTACATATACCCACTAGCATTAAAAAACTTTTGTATGATTTGTCTGATGTGTTTTTTCCTTTCCGTATTTGCTGCATCTGTCTATTTGTTAGTTTAGATTGTACTACACACTGCACGCATACCCGGTTTACCCAAGAGTACATTCAGGTAGTACTCGGGGGAATGCAAAGTCACCTATCCCTCACTATCTATGCATACCCCGTGTGCAAGATTTCCAGATCCAGAGCCTCGCAGAGGCATTTCCATCTGGCAATTCCTCGCCTCTAATATTTTTTCCCTATTTCATTTCCGGAGGAACACTGCCAACTTTATTTCACTCGATCCAGTACATCTACCCCAATACAAATTTCAACTCCGATTCTACCTCGACACCTACTTTTCGTGGAGCAATTCGCAAAATTTTCCCGCACCCCAGTGTGCTTCCTGAGCTGGTGCAGCCACCTCACCGGCATCTGGACCCCACCACCACCCTCGTATCTTCCTTGTGTGACACCAGGAAACTTGCCACCCGCTCCACCGCAGCACGTGAATACTCCGCCGGCGCAAAGCGATAGAGGATCAAGCGTGGTGGAGGACCACCCAGTGCACCACCATCTCCCGTATCTCGAGCCACCACACCTAGCCGCACGTTGTCCCGAGCCCGATCATTCCTGATGAGAATCAGGAGGAGGACCGACGAGCCGATCAGCGTGCCCAGCAGTGCGGCGAGGAACAACCGTCGCGCTGCCAAGAACACCTCCTCGCCGATAGAGCTTGGCTCGGTCTCTCCCAAACCAAAGAGGTAGTAGAGCGGCATTGTGTTTGTGTGTTGGAGAAGAGTCGCGCTGCCGTGTTTTATATCCCAACCCCGGTGTACGGTGAGTGAGGTCTAGGAGAACCGCTTGTCGCTCGATTACCAGTGTCTAGGAGGCAAATCCGCGAGCAATGCCGACAAGGTCCTGGCCCGCGACATGAGTTCTCTCTGCACCGGCACCATGCAGACCGCGCACTATGGTACTAGGGTCCTCATTGCCCTAGGAGCTAGATGCGGGCTACGCCAAGCCACACGCGGAGCAGCGACGAAGAAGAAGCATCAAGCTGGAGGTCTAAGAAGGAGCCTGCTAGTGGGCCCTGGACCCACGTGTCAGCAGGTGAAACCAATGTTCATTAGGGTGCATCCAGCATTTTTCGGGAGTCTGATCTCGAGTGCCCCTAGCCGTGGAGGTAACCCTGTTTTGCCCATATCTCCCCCAGGGTGTACCAATTATCGGTATCCCAACACGTCTGTTCTAACCAAAGGGTTAAAATTAACCATGAGGTTTTTCCCCGGAGTGGTTGTCTTTTCATTGTTGCTGTAACCCTAGGAATCTCGAGGACGAGATTCTTTTAAGACGGGAAGAGTTGTAACAACCCCAAAATTGGGTTATCAATTTTTGCGCTGTTATTCCTTCCTGGCAATAATTTTTCAAATCTTTCTCCTAAGTTTGTTGGATGACTCTCACAATTCTTGTCATTTTCAACCTTTCAAAACCTTGCTCATGTCTTTGTTACTGGGCACGACCCCATTTGCATCATCTCAAATCCATCAAAACCCTAATTCCATTTTTTGGAATTTAAATATTTCCCTTGTGCTTGCAAAGGAGCCATCAATTCTCTTGATCTATTAATCTTCCAAATCATCTCAGAGATCCTCCTACCCTTTCAAATCTTGGAAATGCAAAAATATTGATAAGTCCTATGCAATATTTCCCATTTGGGATTTATTCCTTCTCTTGCCTTTCTAAGGAATAAAATCCAAAGGCGCATCTAGCCATCTCCTAAATTCATGAAAATTTGTGGAGATGATATTTATGTCTAATCATAGATCTGGCAAAAATATTGGCCACATTTAGATAAGGAAAATTGCCATTTCCTATTTTAAGCCAATATTGCATTTCTGCCATTTTCTATAGGAGCTTCCATTTTTATAGCAAGGAAAATTACCAAATAATTTTTTGAGTTTGTACTTGCTACATCTTCACCATTTCCATCCAAACCCATGTTTCAAGGGTTATAATTTGAGCACATGATCCAATGCAAGTCCCTGCCCTTTCTGATTTTTTTGCAAAGGAAGTGCTTGAACGCTTGACCCATTTGAGATGACATTGTGCAGGGTGATTAGCATTGATAAATTACCTATGGATACCCAAAATCATGTCAATCCATCTATCCAATCTTCCGTGGCAATTTTCTTAAGTTTCTATTCAGATTGCTTGTCTGTGATGGAAGTACCTTCATAGATGATCAAAATTAGCTGAAAGTTTTCCGGAATTCTCTTATGATCATATCATCACCCTCCTCCGAGATTCATCTCATTCGATTGCACTATGTGAGCCCAGGATCAATTCTTAGTTTCTGCCCAAACTTTCAATTTGTGAAGCAAGTGTATTTTATCTTGCTCCATTATGGCTGAAAATTTTCCCAAGTCTTCTCCTATCCATATCAACTCTCTCCACCAAGTTTTGTCTCAATCCATTACCCCATTTGCCCTATGCAATGTTTCCAAAAGTTTGTCCAGAGAGATGCTTCATGAAGCAAGTGCTATTTTGGTTCTTCTAAATGGCATGAAACTTTTTGGGCATCTTCATATCATCAAATCATTGGGCCATGCACAATTTCAGCTCTATCCAATCAAGTACGTGAGTGCATCATCCTAATCTCTAATTCTGTCCATTATGGTGGACTCTACAACAAGTATCATTTTTATTCATCCTTATGAGCTAATAATTTGCATAGGTGATCATCCTAGTGTATGAACACACCATGCCAAAGCTCACCATCTGCCTCTTCCTTTACTTGTCTCCCGCAGCAGAAACACCTTGCTGCCAAAAGGTTTTGGCTCCTCCTCCAAATCTCTTCTTTGCCCCTGGACCGAGTTGTTACCGCCTTTGAACTCAGGGCACTAAGGTCATTCTACTAGACATGGTCGGCCTGGCTAGAACATGCCGCTTGAGCCAGCTCACGCGGTGTTTATCAGCCAAACCCGTGCTCTGGCGCGTTGTCGCCCTGGTTCCCGTCATCTGCCTCGTCATCTCGACCTCCATTAATGTCCTATAGGTAGCTCGTGATCGTCTGCAGCTTCTGGTGCCTCTGCACCGCCTTATCTCGTCGTCGTTTACTCCCCGTCGAGATTGCCCGTGACTTGTCGCCTCTGTATCCTCCATTGGTGTTGAGCTCGAGCTCCCTCGAGGTCTCCCGAAGCCCTCCCACGCCTATATAAGGACCCCCAAGGTTTTCTCGCAGCCCCCAAGCCTCTCCTAGACATCCCCCACCCACCGGAGCAGCCCCACCTCTCCTAGACCTCCCGCAGTCCGCCGCCGATCGCAATGGCCACCTTGGCCTCGGCATGATTCCAGCCACCCCGAGCCTCCTCTCCTCTTCCCACCTCGTCCACCGAGTCCCCCTCATTCCACTCAGTCGCCCCACCCCCTTGCCCCCTTGTCGGAGCCGCTGCTTCACCGGAGTCTGCCACCACCACGCACCTCCCTAACCTCTCGGGCCTCCTCTGCCCCCGCGCTCTCCTGTCCTCCCCGGGGCCGGCCGACCCCCTGGACGGACGCGCCACACCGGGCCGCACCCTCCAGTGGCCTCAGCCGGGCGGGAGACGGCCGAAGCCGGCCAGGCCGCCGCTCCCCTCCCGCTCTTGTGAATCACGTGAAGTAGAGCAGCGGCAGGGGAGGTGAGGGGAGCGGCGGCCTGGGCCCCACACACAGTGGCACACCCCCTCTGTCCCATGTGGCAAGTGGAAACGCATTTCCCAGAGTACATTTTCTTCTTTATGAAAGCGTATTTAGTTTCTACTTCGGCCCTAAGTATGTTTTCTAAGTCAGAATGCGTATTTTCTCAAATCTGTTTCTGCCTTGTCCACTCAGGGACCAGTTGGTGATGAAAATATTCATAGATTGGTCCTTTATCTTCTACACCTCATGTTCTCTGCTAATCAACCTCTTTCCATTGGTATCATTTTCATAATGTCTTCACACAGTGAAAATGACCACTTTGCCCTTGCCCGTAAACAGCCCCCTCCTAGAGAGAACTGTTTCCAGCAAATCTTTCTGCGATCATTCCACACTTCTTTCCGAAGTATTCCTCAACCCCCAGGCAAGCCAACCTCTTATCATGAGCCGTGAACTTGCATGTTGACTTTGCTTGCACCTTGTGTGTGTAGTTGTAGTCATTCCTTATCGTATGTAGTTATTTCGTTATCGTGCTTGCCATGCATGCATGTGCTCTCTTGTTACATGCTAACTTGGATGTTGTTATTGATAATAGCATGTCACCACTCTACTCAAGTTTCATGCTGTTGATACAAATGTTATGATGATTGTAGTACATCGTTGATAGGCTAGTACCTAGTATCTCCATGTTCTTTATGCTATAGTTGTTCACTCGAGAAGCTTGGTATTTTGTTCATGCATTGGTATGTTGCATGGTCATTGTTACATTCATGTTAATATGCTCATAATGTTGTTGATGATGATGGAGAAGGTGATAAGATGACTTAATAATAACAAACCTCCTCCATCATCGATGGGATCGAGTCATAGTGCCACCAAATTGAACTTCTTTAGTGCAGCCACATTTGCCTTCATGGGAAGGCCCTAATGCAATCTATTGCCATGCCTCTCGCCGGTGCCTCCAACGAGAGAAGGTTATGGGCATGCGCTACCCTGATCAGCTAGTCGGACATAAGCCTTGTGTTCCCAGGTTTGTTTTTGAGCTAATGTCCCTGTTTGGGACTGTTTATGTTTTGCCACGATGGTGGCCGTTGATGCCTTCGGTAGGCACGGGGCCACCCAAGACTGAACGCAAAAAGGGGTGTTGGTCGGAGTGGTCGGGAGAGTGTCATGGAAGTAGGTCAGTTTTGTCGGAACACCATTAGTCCACCTGAATGGGAGTGCAAGGCCATGGGTTCTGTGGTGTGCGTAAAGTGTGCTACCTGTACAGAGTGTGTGTGTAAATTCTATTGATAGCCGCGTCCTTGGTCATGGGAACAGTAGGTAATTGGTCACACTATCGGGTCTTGGTCGAAATGGAGGATAAACATTAAATAACTAAAGTGACAATAATGTGGTGACTTCGACTATGAGATAGTCGTGAGAAGTCACGGCGATGTTCTAATACGACCACGAGATGAGATCTCGGCGAGTCATGATTTTGCGTAAAGAGGCAGTAGATAAAGTGATTGATGAATAGTATGTCTTCATGGGAGGTAACTGGTAGTTTATTTTCAGCATAGTTTCATGATGCCATGCCTTGCTTTGATTGATATGGTAAATTATGCCATGATTGTGATGATATGCTATGCCATGTTCGAAGTATGTTTTGATATGCCATGTTATTGCCATGATAGTAAATGCCATGATGTTGATGCTTAGTTTGATTTATGTTTATAGTTAATATCATGCCATGCTTAGTTTTTGTTATGAGGTAGGTTGTTACATGCGCTTGGTTCTTGCTTTGTCAAATGTTTGTTTGGATGCAATGTATTTGGTTGTCTTGCAAGTACATTCAATGTATTGACCTAGCGTGTCATGCCAGTTTGTAGGTCATGCCTGGATTACTTGCTTATTTGGTCGTGCTAGGCCGTAACCTTGCCAGTCATGTGAGTTGTGGAGCCCAACTAGAGTCGAGCCACCATACCAAGACTTCTGCCCCCATTTAGATAGCCTTAGAGCTATGCCAGATGATTGTATTCATCAATGATGTAATCCTTTATACATGTATTTGATGAATATTCTTGTACCTGGAATGATGTATCATGGACCTGTCGTGTGTCAGGTGTTATCCTGGGCTGACGTGTGAAGGCCCCCTGCTCCATGCGCATTGGGGCGCCACATTCTTGCAATGGTGGGGTGCGATCAAAAGATTGAAGAGACACAAGGGTTAAATGGCCGCTGTAATAAATGGGGGCCAGTCGGCCTGTAATCATCACATCTTGTCATGGCGTTCATAGCGGAGGATTCCAGTGCACGCTTGACAACACCGCATCACACGTGTGGGCTCGAAGAGGCGCCAAACGTATCGTCAGTGAGCCTGTTCCCACACTATCACACAGTTCACCGTGCAAGCTTCCTGCCTGGCTAGTTTGGCCACGCGTCAGCTAGCTAGAAGAGGGACAAATCGTCGGCGTTTATTGGCAAAAAGCTTTCTAAAAATGAAGTGTGTGGAATGACTTTAGTCATAAGTTTACCCATGGGTGATGAGGTCAAAGTTACACAGAAGGGTGATGATGGACACTCGAGTGCGATAATTAATTTTCACTCTACAGGGCACACAGTGGAAGAAACCAACTGTGTGCAATAATGTGTAATATCGCAGTCGAGTTAGCTATACAGATCGTGCGCTATGATATCGACAAGGTAAACAGATTCAAGAATGGTTAATAAAATCTAAGACCATTGCATATTAAGTTCAAAATAGTGCTACCAATATACGAGTCTCATACGATGCCATTTCAACGATTGTACCTCAAAAGCTCGAAATATTACAAGGTTCAAATTCTAGAGTTATATGACTCAAATTTGAAGACTATAAGGTTCAAACTGATACTAGAAATGAAATTCAGCTCATTAGCTACAAACGCTCGCACTGATCCACTGAACATGGATATCGGAGGGGTTCAAACTAATATTACCACTTCTAAGTCTGGTTTCGAAACCTCACAATTTTTGCAAAGGGGTCAGCCACTGAGAAGTCATGTATCGGGTCGACACGATGGCTTCCGATTACTCTGTCATCCGAAATTCCAAAATGAAATTTAGCATTTTTGGAGCCTATTCCATTCTACCGCAGGCACCGACGCTGATCAACAAAGCATTCATTTTTGCGAAATAAATGTAGGGCAAACCTCATTTCCTTCAGCACCCTTGCTTTGAGAACAAAGAACCTGGCGAATGTAATCTCCGAGAAGGTCCCACGGTAGGAGTTCAAAGAAATTTCTGAGAGATGCAGATCTAGGCATTCGACATGATTGTTATATTGTATCACATTATCCACCACTGGGCCTAATCTTATCTTCAAAAGAAGAAAACGTGTTAGTGCCTACATGCAGTTTTGAACATTATTAAAAGCATATTTGGTTTGCAGGATTTGTAAAATGCACTAACATGCCTTCTTCCATATGACATGATTAACATGGGCATTCGATTACATTCTAGAAAAATGTAGCCTTCTTCACAAGAGGTTGGAGTGGATGAAAAGTTCCCTAAAAAACTAGTACAGATGAATCCAAAAGAGAAATGCTTATTGATTGTAACCATATGGATCAAGCAACCAATATGGGGGTAGGGACATGTATGTACTGAAATCCTCCAAATGAATCCTTCAAAAATCGTAGCACATTGTCATTGTAAACTTGGAAAAAGGTGTCACAAATTGAACTCCCTTATGGTTAACATTTAATAGGAAATGAACATCACCTCGATATATAGCTTCTCTAGGCACGGAAAGCATCTTAGGAAACTAACAACTTGCTCCAGGTTGGGGCTGATAGATTCTAGTGCTAAGACCTTCACTGTGCATAGTTTCGGGGTCAAGCTTGTCGGAATCATTTTTTGAGTGAAAAACGAACAAACATCTTGAAAATTAGAAATAATGTTAATTTGTAGAAGGAGAGGTAGAAGGCGGCTGTGGTACCTGAAAGGGTGTGGATCCAATAACGGAATATTTGTCAGACGAGTAGCCCACCACTGTCAATTTCGGCGCAGAAATGATATTGATTCTTGTTGGACCTTCTTGATCAACTAAAAGTAATCTCTCAAGTGCCGGTGTATCCTCAATGACCATACCGTGGTACATATCTTGTGTTGTCTTCCTGCCGCACCAGCAACACACATAAATAGTTCGGATAGTCATGAAGGTGATGTGGAAGGTACTCAACCCATTGATCGCCTGAAGACGAAGGTACTCAAGACGGAGACGCTCCATGTCACCATTTGAGAGGCAGACGACGATGAGCACGAGGTGCTTCAGTCATGGTAGAATAAGAGCAGGCGCGTCATTAAGGGGGGGATTGGCAGTTCCTGAACTGGGTGATGCGCAGCGTGGGCACGAGGCGGAGTGCGGAAGTTGGCAGGGACCGCATATGCCCATCATCAAAAGTGAGCTCCTCAAGATGATCTGGGGAGGGGGATTGGATCCAGTCGTCAAGCTTGGCTTGGTCCTTGCCACTGGAACGGAACTTTCCCATTCTAAGTCCTTTGGTTGGCCCATGGTGACTGCCGAGGATCTTGGAGAATGCATCCAAGCTTTTGCGATAGCCATGGCAGAGCTCGTGGGTGTCGATGTGGTCGAGAGGGCTGGAGTTCCATAGGGGGCGCCACCACGAAGAAAGGACGGTTGTCCACCCCCCATATTTGATTGGGAGGAGGGAGATGATGACTGTCAACATATCATTGGGGAGGGTGCTGATGAAGTCTAGGCATGCTGGAGTCGCTTACAGTTCTAGCTTGCCCCGCCTCTGCTTGTTGGCAGCCCCGTTCTCCACCTCCAGAGTCTCCTTGTCAGCGGCGCTTTCTGATAGAAATGGGAGTACAGGGAATATTTCGTTAAAACAGGGCAATAGAAAAGTGTATTGGTAACTAGAAGTTATTAGGTAGGAATATAGTAAGAAAAGGGAATAATAGTTGGTTGCTTAAATACTATACAATTCATTTGATATTGCTGGGTAAGTCAACACGCAGATAGTTGAAAAGAAAACTTACTTCAAACAAAGTCTGGACGGATGATATTGTCAGGGAAGTTACCATATATCTCATGACCAGGCCCTTTTATGTGCAGTGCAATTCTAGTGCCAGCTTTTAGTTCATAACACTTACAAATTTCTTTCCAAAAGCCAGTGCCAAAATAGGAGTCACCACGTTCATAAAGTTTTACAGTAGCAACAATTGTAAATCCATGGTTTGTGTGCAGTATGACATCCCTGCAGTCTTGATTTATGTAAAGGGAAAGATTGTGCACTATAGATTCCGTTGCATATTAAGGGACATGTTGTAGAAAATGGTAGGATTGTTAAAGAAAATATGGTAACATGAAAATATGGGCTCAAATTGAAAGAATTGTACATTAGTCGAAATCGAAGGACAAAAATCTATAATTAAATAGATGGGGTAAACATGATGTCATGGAAATATGAGAGTAATTGAAGGAACATCACATCTTTAATTTTCCTAATATAGAAAGAAGAGGGGAAAATCCCCTTTGACGTATATGGCGCATGTGGAACCTTTTACCCAAATGTAGTAATATTTAGAATATGTTAGGAAAGTAGGCCATGCCAGCTGATTTAGGGTGAGATTGAACATACCGCGCGCATCCTAAAAGCCATCTGGTACGGTGAGATGGAATGTCTGGCGGAGAACGCAAGGTCCTGTTGTGTCTGTGCATTGTACACTCTATGAACGGAAGAAAACCCTCAAATCAGCATGAATAAAAATGAATTCATGGTGAATTCGGCCGGGGGATTAAAGGAGGCAGATGAACTGGGATAAATTAGTTACCTTGTTGTCCATGAGAAATAACCCTCAGTACGGCAGATTCCCCAACCGAGCAGAGCTGGGTCGACCGCGAGCAGTGTCGAGAAAGTCGATGGTGATAGGTGGCGACAAGCAGAAATGACGAAATGCGGTGGGCTTTCCCGGCAGCCTGGCAGTGGCGGCAAGTGTCGAGCTAAGTGGTTACCGCCGCGATAGGCGGTGCCATGCATAGACGCGGAGGAGCTTGTACATGTGTGAATGGGAACTAGGGGGGTGGCGGGCGGGGTGAGGGTTTTTGTGACGTGGGGATGGTGAGGGTTTTCTTTTTTTTTGAATTGGGTGCTGAGGGTTTTCTGTCCCACAAAGAATTTTGGAGGCGGCGGTTTGCTAGAGCCAACCCTGTGTGATTGACGCAACAGGAAAAATGAAAGTCATTGCACACGGTTCCAATTTTGGGAACCGTGTGTGATTGACGTACTACCTTTGTCGTGGTTTATTGGTCCCCTTTCTAATTTTTACCAAATTTTGACCAAATATTTAACTAAGAAATGTTTATGCATGTCACCAAAAATTATATCATTGAACACTATGCTCAAATACCCATCCAACGATATAATTTTTGCTGACCTGCACTAACATTTTGTCAGTTAAACATTTGGTCAAAATTTAACACAAATTACAACGGGGACCAATAAACCAAGATGGAGGTAGATTCCATCAATCGAACTGATTGCATCCATATCCCACGGTTAGACATAAGTAAACATAGATTAAACATAATCAGCCATAGGTAATAAGCATACACGTACACAAGCATAGTTCAACCATAAGAACATAGTTCAACCATCATTAAGCATTATCAAGCATAAATAGTTCGATCCCACATCTCATCTCACATGCCGGCACAATCCTGAAGCTTCTCCAGGTACTCGGCTTACAAGCCATGCACCACCCTGCGAGAATACTTCTGCTTGAAGGAGCCAACGGCCAGTCCTCTTGCATGTGCAAGAACACTTAGATACGCATCATGAAGCTTGTGGTTGCAAAATGGGCATTGATAGCCACCATTCCAGGTCCTAATACGCCTGTTATGCATTCCCGCATAAAGATCCCTCAGGATTTGCCTCTTGTACCTCCTCTGTCCATCTTCATCCTCGCTGTCCACATCGTCAGATAGCACCTATACAAATAGTAAAACAAATTTAGCATGAAATCAATGATTACATGCCATGAAGTAGGATTAGGAATTTATGGCTATTTATTTATAGATATCCAAAGATTATTTTTCAATTTTTACGCACAGTCGTCTATGTACAGACAAATCTTGAAGAAAATAATGGCACAAACATATGTCGGTCATTCAAAATCAATTGTCCAGTCCTGGTTAGGAATTATTACTAGCAGAAATCATTTGCACAGATGAAACAACTAATCACTTATCACTTGTACCATTCAAACAATCAATACACTAGACAGATCTAACGAAACTTACTCAGATTTCATGGATTGGGAGAACATAACCATAGGATTTCTATTCCAGAAAGGGGAGGCAAGAGTAACCAGAGAAACCCTATGATCTATTTGACAAATAAATAGGTATAGATGACTAGCTAGCTGTCCATTGTCGTCGGAGTCGTCGTCAGAGTCATCACTAGAGTCGGTGTGGAACACTGCCTCCGGCTGTGAAAGCTTGACGCCATCGATGACGTCAGGGTGCCGCAATAACTCGCCGGCGGAGACGCCAACCTCTCTCTCCATCTCCACACCGTGCTCCGGTGCTTTTTTTTACTATGAATGACAGCGGGAGAGGCTCCCACTGACTATTGTATTACTCACAAGATATATTTTACATCATTACAGGGTGGGGTATTTTAAGGCCTCCCCCTCGGCCAGGCTAAACATGAATAATGCAACCAGTTATAAGCCTAGTATGTAAGAATCTAAGAAGGGTTGAAGCTCTTCTTTATAGTTATGAACAAGAAGACTCAAGAGAGCCTTAAACCTAACCAACCAGGAGGAAAATGAATGGGGTATCCCTCTGAAGTATTCGTTGTTCCTCTCCTTCAAATGCTCCATGCTGCCAGCAAAAATATGTCCATGAACATTGGCCGCCGCCATTGGGTTTTACCTCCATGTAGCAGAAAGATCCTGTTGTCCGATGATACATCTCCAACGTATCTATAATTTTTGATTGTTCCATGCTATTATATTATCAACCTTGGATGTTTTATATGAATTTATATGCTATTTTATATGATTTTTGGGACTAACCTATTAACCTAGAGCCCGGTGTCAGTTTCTGCTTTTTCCCTTGTTTTTGAGTATCACAGAAAGGGAAAATCAAATGGGGTCCAATTGACCTGAAACTTCATGGAACTTATTTTTGGACCAGAAGAAGGCCATGGTCTAAAAGAGTTGGGCCAAAGGAGTCCCGGGCTGCCCACGAGGGTGGGGGGCGCGCCTCCCTACCTCGTGGACAGCCCAGAGACCCCCCCCCCTGACTTGTTCTCGACGCCAAAACCTCTTATATATACTAAAACTTCCAGAAAGAAACCTAGATCGGGAGTTCCGCCGCCTCAAGCCTCTGTAGCCACCGAAAACCAATCTAGAACCATTCCAGCACCCTGCCTGAGGGGGGGAATCCCTCTCCGGTTGCCCACTTCATCATCCCGGCGCTCTCCATGACGAGGAGGGAGTAGTTCACCCTCGGGGCTGAGGGTATGTACCAGTATCTATGTGTTTGATCTCTCTCTCTCTCTCTTGTGTTCTTCATTCGGCATGATCTTGATGTATCACGAGCTTTTGCTATTATAGTTGGATCTTATGATGTTTCACCCCCTCTACTCTCTTTTTATGTATTGAGTTATCTCTTTGAAGTTATCTTATCGGATTGAGTCTTTAAGGATTTGAGAACACTTGATGTATGTCTTGCATGTGCTTATCTGTGGTGACAATGGGATATCACGTGATCCACTTGATGTATGTTTTGGTGATCAACTTGCGAGTTCCGTGACCTCGTGAACTTATGCATAGGGGTTGGCACATGTTTTTTTCTTGACTCTCCGGTAGAAACTTTGGGCCACTCTTTGAAGTTCTTTGTGTTGGTTGAATAGATGAATCTGAGATTGTGTGATGCATATCGTATAATCATACCCACGGATACTTGAGGTGACATTGGAGTATCTAGGTGACATGAGGGTTTTGGTTGATTTGTGTCTTAAGGTGTTATTCTAGTACGAACTCTAGGATAGATTGAACAGAAAGAATAGCTTCGTGTTATTTTACCAAGGACTCTTGAATAGATTGATCAGAAAGGATAACTTTGAGGTGGTTTCGTACCCTAGAAAAATCTCTTCGTTTGTTCTCCGCTATTAGAGACTTTGGAGTGAATCTTTGTTGCACGTTGAGGGATAGTTATATGATCCAATTTTGTTATTACTGTTGAGAGAACTTGCACTAGTGAAAGTATGAACCCTAGGCCTTGTTTCCTAGCATTGCAATACCATTTTCACTCACTTTTATCATTAGTTACCTTGCTGTTTTTATAATTTCATATTACGAAAACCTATATCTACCATCCATATTGCACTTGTATCACCATCTCTTCGCCGAACTAGTGCACCGATACAATTTACCATTGTATTGGGTGCGTTGGGGACACAAGAGACTCTTTGCTATTTGGTTGCAGGGTTGTTTGAGAGAGACCATCTTCATCCTATGCCTCCCACGGATTGATAAACCTTAGGTCATCCACTTGATGGAAATTTGTTACTGCCCTACAAACCTCTACACTAGGAGTCCCAACAACGTCTACAAGAAGAAGGTTGTGTAGTAGACATCAAGATCTTATCTGGTGCCATTGCCGGGGAGGTTAGTGCTTGACGGTATATCTTTAGATCTTGCAATCAAATCTTTTAGTTTCTGTTTTATCACTAGTTTAGTTTATAAAAGAAAATTAGAAAAAAAATGGAATTAAGGTTGCCTCATATGCTTCATCTTTTTAATATCTTTTATGAAAATAAGGATTCCAATAATTGTGCCAAAGTGTTAGAAGAAGAATGCATTAGAATGTTTGGCACTAAATCTTTGTATTATGAGCATGATTGCGATGTTGTTAGTATGAATTCCTTGGATACCTATGATGCTAATGATATGCAAAGCACAAGCTTGGGGATGTTATGTTTGATGAAGATGATATTTTTTGTCAGCCAAGTTTTGATGGGAAAATTTATTTTGATGATAGCATGCCTCCTATTTATGATGATTATATTGATGAAAGTGGGTTTGGAAGAGTGTCAACTTTAGTAAGTAATGATCCCACTATTTTGGAGGGTGTTTAATCTTATTATGATAATTATGAAAGTGGGTTTGGAGAGGTCATGACTTTAGTTAATGTTAATCCCACTATTTTGAAGAGTGACAACTTCGCATACTTGTAGATCATGAAAAGAATGCTTTATGTGATGGTTTTATTGTTGAATTCATTCATGATGCTACTGAAAATTATTATGAGGGAGGAACATATACTTGTAGGTATTGCAATAATATTAAGTTTCCTCTCTATGTGCTTAAAGTTCTCAAGTTATGCTTGTTTTGCCTTCCTATGCTAGTTGATTATTGTTCCCATAAGTTGTTTGTTCATAAAATCCCTATGCATAGGAAGTGGGTCAGACTTAAATGTGCTAGTCATATTCTTCATGATGCTCTCTTTATGTTTCAATTCTTATCTTTTATGTGAGCATCATTGAAATCATCATGCCTAGCTAGGGGCGTTAAATGATAGCGCTTGTTGGGCGGCAACCCAATTTTATTTTTGTTCCTTGCTTTTTGTGCCTGTTTAGTAACAAATAATTCATCTAGCCTCTGTTTAGATGTGGTTTTATGTTTTTAATTAGTGTGTGTGCCAAGTAGAACCTTTGGGAAGACTTGGGGGAAGTTTATGTGATCTTGCTGTAAAAAAAGAAACTTTAGTGCTCACGAGATTTGCTGCCATTTTTTACTGGAAAGTGAGATTAGGTTGATTATTTTTGAAGATGATTAATAGACAATTTCCTCACGTACACAAATTTATTTCAGAATTTTTGGGGTTACAGAAGTATTCGAAACATACAGATTACTACAGACTGTTCTGTTTTTGATAGATTCTGTTTTTCGTGTGTTGTTTACTTATTTTGATGAATCTATGAGTAGTATCGGTGTATATGAACCATAGAGAAGTTGGAATATAGTAGATATTACACCAATATGAATTTAGAATAAATTCACAACAGTACCTAAGTGGTGATTTATTTTCTTATACTAACGGAGCTTACGAGTTTTCTGTTAAGTTTTGTGTTGTGAAGTTTTCAAGTTTTGGGTAAATTCGATGGACTATGGAATAAGGAGTGGAAAGAGCCTGAGCTTGGGGATGCACCGGAAGGCATCCCCTCTTTCGTCTTCGTTCATCGATAACTTTACTTGGAGCTATATTTTTATTCACCACATGATATGAGTATTGCCCGGAGCATCATTTTATTTTATTTTGCTTTGCTTGCTGTTTGAATAAAATACCAAGATCTGAAATTCTTAAATGTTAGAGAGTCTTCACATAGTTTCATAATTATTCGACTACTCATTGAGCTTCACTTATATTTTTCGGAGTAGTTTGTTGTTTGCTCTAGTGCTCCAATTATATCTTCTTAAAGCATGGCGGTGGTTTTATTTTATAGAAATAGATGAACTCTCATGCTTCACTTATATTATTTTGAGGGTCCTAAACAGCATGGTAATTTTCTTTGGTTATGAATTTAGTCCTAATATGATTGGCATCCAAGAGGGGTATAATAAAAAACTTTCATATAAGTGCATTGAATACTATGAGAAGTTTGATACTTGATAATTGTTTTGAGATATGAAGATGGTAATATTAGAGTCGTGCTAGTTGAGTAATTGAGAACTTGAGAAAAACTTGTGTTGAGGTTTGCAAGTCCCGTAGCATGCACGTATGGTAACCGTTGTGTGACAAATTTGAAGCATGAGGTGTTTCTTTGATTGCCTTCCTTATGAGTGGCGGTCGGGGACGAGCATGCGCGTACTGCTTGGTTTTTGATGACTTGTAGATTTTTGCAATAAGTATGTGAGTTCTTTATGACTAATGCTGAGTCCATGCATTATACGCACTCTCACCCTTCCATCATTGCTAGCCTCTTCGGTACCGTGCATTGCCCTTTCTGACCTCGAGAGTTGGTGCAAAATTCGTCGGTGCATCCAAACCCCATGATATGATAAGTTCTGTCACACATAAACCTCCTTATATCTTCCTCAAAACAGCCACCATACCTACCTATTATGGCATTTCCATAGCCATTCCGAGATATATTGCCATGCAATTTCGACCATTCCGTTCATCATGACACACATCATCATTTCCATATTGCTTTGCATGATCATGTAGTTGACATCGTATTTGTGGAAAAGCCATCATGCATAATTTATCATACACGTCACTCTTGATTCATTACCCTTCCCGGTACACTCCCAGAGGCATTCATATAGAGTCATATTTTGTTCTAGTATCGAGTTGTAATCATTGAGTTGTAAATAAATAGAAGTGTGATGATCATCATTAATATAGCATTGTCCAGAAAAAAAGGAAAAAAAGGGCAATGCCACTATCCTTTTCCCCACTTGTGCTTCAAAGTAGCACCATGATCTTTATGATAGAGAGTCTCTTATTTTTTCACTTTCATATACTAGTGGTAATTCTTCATTATAGAACTTGGCTTGTATATTCCAACAATGAGCTTCCTCAAATGCCCTAGGTCTTCGTGAGCAAGCAAGTTGGATGCACACCCACTTAGTTTCTTTTGTTGAGCTTTCATACATTTATAGCTCTAGTGCATCTGTTGCATGGCAATCCCTACTCCTCGCATTGACATCAATCGATGGGCATCTCCATAGCCCGTTGATTAGCTGCGTCAATGTGAGACTTTATCATTTTTGTCTTCTCCACACAACCCCCATCATTACATTCTATTCCACCCATAGTGCTATGTCCATGGCTCACGCTCATGTATTGCGTGAAAGTTGAAAAAAGTTTGAGATTACTAAAGTATGAAACAATTGCTTGGCTTGTCATTGGGGTTGTGCATGACTGTTACCTCTTGAGCATGCGTTGGTTTTCCCTTGAAGAGGAAAGGGTGATGCCGCAAAGCAGCGTAAGTATTTCCCTCAGTTTTTGAGAACCAAGGTATTAATCCAGTAGGAGACCACGCGCGAGTCACCTCGTACCTACACAAACAAATAAGAACCTCGCAACCAACGCGATAAAGGGGTTGTCAATCCTTTCACGGCCACTTGCAAGAGTGAGATCTGATAGAGATAATAATAATAAGATAAATATTTTTGGTATTTTTATGATATAGATTGAAAGTAAAGATTGCAAAATAAACTGTGCTAGAAATAGCTAGTTGACGGGAGATTAATATGATGGAAGATCGACCTGGGGGCCATAGGTTTCACTAGTGGCTTCTCTCAAAATAGCATAAGTACTACGGTGGGTGAGCAAATTACTGTCGGGTAATTGATAGAATTGAGAATAGTTATGGGAATATCTAGGTATGATCATGTATATAGGCATCACGTCTGTGACAAGTAGACCGACTCCTGCCTGCATCTACTACTATTACTCCACACATCGACCACTATCCAGCATGCATCTAGAGTATTAAGTTCATAAGAACGGAGTAACGCTTTAAGCAAGATGACATGATGTAAAGGGATAAACTCATGCAATATGATATAAACCCCATCTTTTTATCCTCGATGGCAACAACACAATACGTGTCGTTTCCCCTACTGTCATTGGGATCGAGCACCACAAGATTGAACCCAAAGCTAAGCACTTCTCCCATTGCAAGAAAGATCAATCTAGGTTGCCAAACCAAACTGAAAATTCGAAGAGGCTTGCAAAGATAACCAATCATACATAAAAGAATTCAGAGAAGATTCAAATATTGTTCATAGATAATCTTGATCATAAACCCACAATTCATCGGATCTCGACAAACACACCGCAAAAGAAGATTAAATCGAATAGATCTCTAAGAGAATCGAGGAGAACTTTGTATTGAGATCCAAAAAGAGAGAAGAAGCCATCCAGCTAATAACTATGGACCCGAAGGTCTGAGGTAAACTACTCACACATCATCGAAGAGGCTATGGTGTTGATGTAGAAGGCCTCCGGGATCAATGCCCCCTCTGGCGGAGCACCGGAAAAGGCCCCAAGATGGGACCTCACGGGTACAAAAGGTTGCGGCGGTGGAATTAGGTTTTCATGGTGCTCCCTGATGTTTCCAGGGTACGTAGGTATATATAGGAGGAAGAAGTAGGTCGGTGGAGCCACGAGGAGCCCATGAGGGTGGAGGGCCCGCCTAGGGGTGTAGGCTCGCCCCCCTGCCTCGTGGCTTCCTCGTTGGTTGCTGTACGTCCACTCCAAGTCTTCTGGATCACATTTGTTCTAAAAATCACGCTCCAGAAGGTTTCATTCCATTTGGACTCTGTTTGATATTCTTTTTCTGCGAAACACTGAAATAGGCAAAAAAAACTGCAATTTGGGCTGGGCCTCCGGTTAATAGGTTAGTCCCAAAAATAATATAAAAGTGTATAAATAAGCCCATTAAACATCCAAAACAGAATATATAATAGCATGGAGCAATAAAAAATTATAGATACATTGGAGACGTATCAAGCATCCCCAAGCTTAATTCCTGCTAGTTCTTGAGTAGGTAAATGATAAAAACAGAATTTTTGATGTGGAATGCTTCCTAACATGAATGTAATTTTCTTTATTGTGGCATGAACGTTCATATCCGAAAGATTCAAGATAAAATTTTAATATTGACATAAAAATAATAATACTTCAAGCATACTAACTAAGAAATCATGTCTTGTCAAAATAACATGGCCAAAGAAAGTTCATCCCTACAAAATAATATAGTTTCGTCATGCTCCATTTTCGTAACACAAGAATGCTCTCATCATGCACAACCCCGATGACAAGCCAAGCAATTGTTTCATACTTTAGTAATCTCAAACTTTTTTAAACTTTCATGCAATACATGAGCGTGAGCCATGGATATAGCACTATGGGTGGAATAGAATATAATGAACGGGGTTATGTGGAGAAGACAAAAAGGAGAAAGTCTCACATTGACGCGGCTAATCAATGGGCTAGGGAGATGCCCATCAATTGATGTCAATGCAAGGAGTAGGGATTGCCATGCAACGGATGCACTAGAGCTATAAATGTATGAAAGCTCAACAAAGGAAACTAAGTGGGTGTGCATCCAACTTGCTTGCTCACAAAGACCTAGGGCATTTGAGGAGGCCCATTGTTGGAATATACAAGACAAGTTCTATAATGAAAAATTCCCACTAGTATATGAAAATGACAAAACAAGAGACTCTCTATCATAAAGATCATGGTGCTACTTTGAAGCACAAGTGTGGAAAAAAGGATAGTAGCACTACCGCTTTGTATTTTTATTATTAATTTTTTTGGGGGCCTTCTTTTTTTGGCCTTTCTCTTTCTTTTTTGGGACAATGCTCTATTAATGATGATCATCACACTTCTATTTATTCACAACTCAATGATTACAACTCGATACTTAGAACAGGATATGACTCTATATGAATGCCTCCGGTGGTGTACCGGGATGTGCAATGACTCATGAGTTACATGTATGAAAGAATTATGAACAGTGGCTTTGCCACAAATACGATGTCAACTACATGATCATGCAAGGCAATATGACAATGATGATGCGTGTCATAATAAACAGAACGGTAGAAAGTTGCATGGCAATATATCTCGGTAGGTATGGAAATGCCATAATCGGTAGGTATGGTGGCTGTATTGAGGAAGATATAAGGAGGGTTATGTGTGATAGAGCGTATCGTATCACGGGGTTTGGAAGCACTGGCAAAGTTTGCACCAACTCTCAAGGTGATAAAGGGCAATGCACGGTACTGAAGAGGCTAGAAATCATGGAAGGGTGAGAGTGTGTATAATCCATGGACTCAACATTAGTCATAAAGAACTCACATACTTATTGCAAAAATCTACAAGTCATCAAAAACCAAGTATTACGTGTGTGCTCCTACGGGGATATATTGGTAGGAAAAGACCATCGCTCGTCCCCGACCGCCACTCATAAGGAAGACAATCAAATAACACCTCATGTTTCAAATTTGTTACAAAATTTTACCATACGTGCATGCTACGGGACTTGCAAACTTCAACACAAGTATTTCTCAAATTCACAACTACTCAACTAGCATAACTTTAATATCACTATCTCCATATCTCAAAACAATCATCAAGTATCAAACTTCTATTAGTATTCAATGCACTTATATGAAAGTTTTTTATAATATCAAAAGAAAATTACCATGCTCTTCTAAAGGACTCTCAAAATAATATAAGTGAAGCATGAGAGATCAATTATTTCTATAAAATGAAACCATCACCGTGCTCTAAAAGATATAAGTGAAGCACATAGAGTATTCTAATAAATTTCGATTCATGTGTTTCTCTCTCAAAAGGTGTGTACAGAAAATATGATTGTGGTAAACTAAAAAGAAAAGACTCAAATCATACAAGACTCTGCAAGCAAAACACATATCATGTGGTGAATACAAATATAGCTCCAAGTAAAGTTATCGATGAACGGAGATAAAAGAGGGGATGCCTTCCGGGGCATCCCCAAGCATAGGATTTTTGGTGTCCTTGTATTTTACCTTGGGGTGCCTTGGTCATCCCCAAGCTTAGGATCTTTCCAATCCTTGTTCCATAATCCATCAAATCCTTACCTAAAACTTGAAAACTTCACAACACAAAACTTAACAGAAAATCTCGTGAGCTCCGTTAGCAAAAGAAAACAAATCACCACTTCAAAGTACTGTAATGAACTCATTATTTATTTATATTGGTTTTAAACCTACTGTATTCCAACTTATCTATGGTTTATAAACTCCATTACTAGCCATAGAATCATCAAAATAAGCAAACAACACACGAAAAACAGAATATGTCAAAAACAGAACAGTCTGTAGTAATCTTTAACTAACGCAAACTTATGGAACCCCAAAAATTCTAAAATAAATTTATGTACGTGAGGAATTTATCTATTAATCATCTGAAGAAATAATTAACTAAAGAGCACTCCTCAATAAAAAAATGGCAGCAATTCTCGTGAGCGGTAAAGTTTCTGCTTCTACAGCAAGATCGCAAAGACTTCGCCAAGTCTTCCCAAAGGTTCTACTTGGCAAAAACACTAATTAAACACAAAGAACACAAACAAAACAGAGGATAGATAAATTATTTATTACTAAACAGGAAAAAAAGCAAGGAACAAAAATAAAATTGGGTTGCCTCCCTACAAGCGCTATTGTTTAACGCCCCTAGCTAGGCATAACAGCGAAGATAGATCTAGGTATTGCCATCTTTGGTAGGCAATCCATAAGTGGCACTCATAATAGATTCATATGGTAATTTAATTTTCTTTATATGGAAGTGTTCCATGACTTTCCTTAATGGAAATTGAAATCTAATATTCCCTTCCTTCATATCAATAATTGCACCAATCATTCTAAGGAAAGGTCTACCAAGAATAATAGGACATGAAGGATTGCAATCTATATCAAGAACAATGAAATCTATGGGAGCATAATTCCTATTTGCAACAATAAGAACATCATTAATTCTTCCCCTAGGTTTCTTAATAGTGGAATCCACAAGGTGCAAGTTTAAAGAACAATCATCAAATTCACGGAAACCTAGCAAATCACACAAAGTTATTGGGATCGTGGAAACACTAGCACCAAAATCACACAAAGCAGAGCATTCATGATCTTTAATTTTAATTTTAATTGTAGGTTACCACTCATCATAAAGTTTTCTAGGGATAGAAACTTCCAACTCAAGTTTTTCTTCATAAGATTGCATCAAAGCATCAATGATATGTTTAGTAAAAGCTTTATTTTGACTATAAGCATGAGAAGAATTTAGCACGGATTGCAACAAGGAAATACAATCTATCAAAGAGAAATTATCATAATTAAATTCCTTGAAATCCAAGATAGTGGGTTCGTTGCTATCTAATGTTTTAACCTCTTCAATCCCACTTTAACCAGTTTTTGCATCAAGATCTAAAAACTCCGAATTTTTGGGACGCCTTCTAACTAAAGTTGACTCATATCCAGTCCCATCATTATCAAGATTCATATTGCAAAACAAATATTTAATAGGGGACACATCAATAACTTTTAGATCTTCATCTTTATTATCATGGAAACTAGAAGAACACGCTTTTAAAAAGCAATCTTTTTTAGCACGCATCCTAGAAGTTCTTTCTTTGCACTCATCAATGGAAATTCTCATAGCTTTGAGAGACTCATTGATATCATGCTTAGGTGGAATAGATATAAGTTTCAAAGAATCAACATCAAGAGAAATTCTATCCGCGTTCCTAGCCAACTCATCAATCTGAAGCAATTTTTCTTCAATCAAAGCATTGAAACTCTTTTGTGAACTAATAAATTATTTAATACTAGATTAAAAATCAGAGGGCATCTTATTATAATTTCCATAAGAATTGTTGTAGGAATTACCATAATTATTAGAGGAATTACTAGGAAACGGCCTAGAATTAAAATTGCCTCTATACGCGTTGTTACCAAAATTGTTCCTACCAACAAAATTCACATCCATAGATTCATTATTGTTCTCAATCAAAGTAGACAAAGGCATATCTTAGGATCAGTAGGAGCACTCTTATTAGCAAGCAATTTCATAAGTTCATCCATCTTCCCACTCAAAACATTAATCTCTTCAATCACATGAACTTTTTTACTAGTAGATCTTTCGGTGTGCCATTGAGAATAATTAACCATAATATTATCTAGGAGTTTAGTAGCTTCTCCTAAAGTGATTTCCATAAAAGTGCCTCCTGCGGCCGAATCTAAAAGATTTCTAGAAGCAAAATTCAATCCGGCAAATTTTTTTTGTATAATCATAGATAAATTCAATCCATGTGTACGGCAATTACGTATCATTAATTTCATCCTCTCCCAAGATTATGCAACATGTTCATGATCAAGTTGCTTAAAATTCATAATATCGTTTCTAAGAGAGATGATGTTAGCAGGAGAAAAATACTTAGAGATAAAAGCATCTTTGCACTTATTCCATGAATCAATACTATCTTTAGGCAAAGACGAAAACCAAGCTTTAGCATGATCTCTAAGCAAAAATAGAAATAGCTTAAGTTTAACAATATCAGTATCCACATCTTTCCTCTTTTGCATATCACACAAATCAACAAAGTTGTTTAGATGGGTAGCGGCATCTTCACTAGGAAGGCCAGAAAACGGATCTTTCATGACAAGATTCTACAAAGCAGTATTAATTTCACAAGATTCAACATCGGTAAGAGGAGCAATTGGAGTGCTAACAAAATCATTATTGTTGGTATTGGCAAAGTCACACAATTTAGTATTATCTTGAGCCATCGTGACAAGTAAGCAATCCAACACACAAGCAAACAAGCGAAAAGAAGAAAAAGCAAACGGAAGGGGATGACGAAAGGAAAAGAGGGCGAATAAAATGGCAAGGGTGAAGTGGGGGAGAGGAAAACGAGAGGAAAATGCCAAATAATGTAATGTGAAGGATAAGAGTTGTGATGGGTACTTGGTATGTCTTGACTTGGCGTAGATCTCCCTGGCAATGGCGCCAGAAATCCTTCTTGCTACCTCTTGAGAATGCGTTGGTTTTCCCTTGAAGAGGAAAGGGTGATGTTGTAAAGTAGCATAAGTATTTCCCTTGAATCCATTAGGAGACCACACGCGAGTCACCTCGTACCTACAAAAACAAATAAGAACCTCGCAACCAACGTGATAAAGGGGTTGCCAATCCCTTCACGGCCACTTTGCAAGAGTGAGATCTGATAGAGATAATAATAATAAGATAAATATTTTTGGTATTTTTACGATATAGATTGAAAGTAAAGATTGCAAAATAAACGGTGCCAGAAATAGCTAGTTGACGGGAGATTAATATGATGGAAGATAGACCCGGGGGCCATAGGTTTCACTAGTGGCTTCTCTCAAAATAGCATAAGTATTACGGTGGGTGAACAAATTACTGTCGAGCAATTGATAGAATTGAGCATAGTTATGTGAATATCTAGGTGTGATCATGTATAGGCATCACGTCCATGACAAGTAGACCGACTCTTGCCTGCATCAACTACTATTACTCCACACATCGACCGCTATCCAACATGCATCTAGAGTATTAAGTTCATAATAAAGGAGTAACGCTTTAAGAAAGATGACATGATGTAGAGGGATAAACTCATGCAATATGATATAAACCCCATCTTTTTATCCTCGATGGCAACAATACAATATGTGTCGTTTCCCCTGCTGTCACTGGGATCGAGCACCGCAAAATTGAACCCAAAGCTAAGCACTTCTCCCATTGCAAGAAAGATCAATCTAGCAGGCCAAACCAAACTGAAAATTCGAAGAGACTTGCAAAGATAACCAATCATACATAAAAGAATTTAGAGAAGATTCAAATATTGTTCATAGATAATCTTGATCATAAACCCACAATTCATCGTATCTCGACAAAAACACCATAAAAGAAGATTACATCGAATAGATCTCCAAGAGAATCGAGGAGAACTTTGTATTGAGATCCAAAGAGAGATAAGAAGCCATCTAGATAATAACTATGGACCCGAAGGTCTGAGGTAAACTACTCACACATCATCGGAGAGGCTATGGTGTTGATGTAGAAGCCCTCTGTGATCAATGCCCCCTCCGGTGGAGCACCGGAAAAGGCCCCAAGATGGGATCTGACGGGTACAGAAGGTTGTGGCAGCGGAATTAGGTTTTCGTGGTGCTCCCTGATGTTTGCGGGGTACATAGGTATATATAGGAGGAAGAATGTAATGCCCCGGACACACCCGCCGGTGGTTGTTACTCCTGGTAGGATCTAGACTGGTCCCATAGATCAATACTAGTCTTTTCTGCGCACTTTGTCCTCACTCGTGCGCACCCGGGAGCAACTTCCCGGTCGGTCACCCATCCTGACACTACTCCAAGCTGAGCACGCTTAACTTTGGAGTTCTGTCCGAATGGGCTCCTGGAAAAGAAGGAATTCCTTATTGATATGAGTAGTCTATCATCCCTAATAAGCCAGGCTATCACATACACCCCCACTCAGAGGAACCGACGTCCTCGTCGGGCCACAGGAACGTCCCTCTTGGCATATACGTCTGTGCATCCAGTCCGGTACATGTGCCATGACGGGTGCCACGACGGGTCACAAACGTCATGAACAACATGACCGCGCACCTGTCCGCAAACATCCATGTAACCGCGAGGGTCGGCTCTGATACCAACTTGTAACGCCCCGGACACACCCGCCGGTGGTCGTTACTCCTGGTAGGATCTAGACTGGCCCCACAGATCAATACTAGTCTTTTCTGCGCACTTTGTCCTCACTCGTGCGCACCCGGGAGCAACTTCCCGGTCAGTCACCCATCCTGACACTACTCCAAGCTGAGCACACTTAACTTTGGAGTTCTGTCCGAATGGGCTCCTGGAAAAGAAGGAATTCCTTATTGATATGCGTAGTCTATCATCCCTAATAAGCCAGGCTATCACAAAGAAGTAGGTCGGTGGAGCCACGAGGGGCCCACGAGGGTGGAGGGCGCGCCCAGTGGTAGGTGTGTCCCCCTGGCTCGTGGCTTCCTCGTTGGTTGCTGGATGTACACTCCAAGTCCTCTGGATCACGTTTGTTCCAAAAATCACGCTCCCGAAGGTTTCATTCCGTTTGGTCTCCGTTTGATATTTTTTCTGCGAAACACTGAAATAGGCAAAAAACAGCAATTTGGGCTGGGCCTCTGGTTAATTGGTTAGTCCCAAAAAAATATAAAAGTGTATAAATAAGGCCATTAAAAATCCAAAATAGAATATATATATATAATAGCATGGAGAAATAAAAAATTATAGATACGTTGGAGACGTATCAATGATGGGAGCATTTTGTGTGACGAAAATGGAGCATGAACAAACTATATGATTTTGTAGGGATGAACTTTCTTTGGTCATCTTATTTTGAGAAGACATGATTGCTTAGGTAGCATGCTTGAAGTATTATTATTTTTATGTCAATATTAATCTTTTGTGTTGAATCTTATGGATCTGAATATTCTTGCCACAATAGAGAATTACATCTATAAATATGTTAGGTAGCATTCCACATCAAAAATATGCTTGGGGATGCTTGATACGTCTCCAACGTATCTATAATTTTTGATTGTTCCATGCTATTATATTTTCATCCTTGGATGTTTTATATGCATTTATATGCTATTTTATATGATTTTTGGGACTAACCTATTAACCTAGAGCCCAATGCCAATTTCAGTTTTTTCAAGTTTTTGAATAACGCAGAAAAGGAAAATCAAACAGAGTCCAATTGACCTGAAACTTCAGGGAACTTATTTTTGGACCAGAAGAAGGCTATGGAGCAAAAGTGTTGGGCCAGAAGAGTCCCAGGCTGCCCATGAGGGTGGGGGGCGCGCCCACTCCCCTGGGCGTGCCTCCTTACCTCGTGGACAGCCCGAAGACCCCCAGACTTGTTTTGGACACCAAAACCTCTTATATATACTAAAACTTCCAGAAAGAAACCTAGATTGGGAGTTCTGCCGCCGCAAGCCTTTGTAGCCACCGAAAACCAATCTATACCCGTTTCGGCACCCTGCCGGAGGGGTGAATCCCTCTCCGGTGGCCATCTTCATCATCCCAGTGCTCTCCTTGACGAGGAGGGAGTAGTTCACCCTCGGGGCTGAGGGTATGTACCAGTAGCTATGTGTTTGATCTCTCTCTCTCTCTATCTCTCTCTCTCTCTCGTGTTCTTGATTCGGCACGATCTTGATGTATCGTGAGCTTTGCTATTATAGTTGGATCTTATGATGTTTATCCCCCTCTACTCTGTTGTGATGGGTTGAGTTTTCCCTTTGAAGTTATCTTATCGGATTGAGTCTTTAAGGATTTGAGAACACTTGATGTATGTCTTGCATGTGCTCATCTGTGGTGACAATGGGATATCACGTGATCCACTTGATGTATGTTTTGGCGATCAACTTGCGAGTTCCGTGACCTTGTGAACTTATGCATAGGGGTTGGAACACGTTTTGTGTTGACTCTCCGGTAGAAACTTTGGGGCACTCTTTGAAGTTCTTTGTGTTGGTTGAATAGATGAATCTGAGATTGTGTGATACATATCATATAATCATACCCACAGATACTTGAGGTGACATTGGAGTATCTAGGTGACATTAGGGTTTTGGTTGATTTGTGTCTTAACGTGTTATTCTAGTACGGACTCTAGGATAGATTGAACGGAAAGAGTAGCTTCGTGTTATTTTACTATGGACTCTTGAATAGTTCGATCAGAAAGGATAACTTTGAGGTGGTTTCGTACCCTACAATCATCTGTTCGTTTGTTCTCCGCTATTAGAGACTTTGGGGTGACTCTTTGTTGCATGTTGAGGGATAGTTATATGATCCAATTATGTTATTATTGTTGAGAGAACTTGCACTAGTGAAAGTATGAACCCTAGGCCTTGTTTCCTAGCATTGCAATACCATTTTCGCTCACTTTTGTCATTAGTTACCTTGCTGTTTTCATAATTTCATGTTACAAAAACCTATATCTACCATCCATATTGCACTCGTATCACCATCTCTTTGCCGAACTAGTGCACCTATACAATTTACCATTGTATTGGGTGTGATGGGGACACAAGATACTCTTTGCTATATGGTTGCCGGGTTGTTTGAGAGAGACCATCTTCATCTTACGCCTCCCACGGATTGATAAACCCTAGGTCATCCACTTGAGGGAAAATTGCTACTGTCCTACAAACCTCTACACTTGGATGCCAAACAACGTCTACAAGAAGAAGGTTCTGTAGTAGACATCACCCGAGGATGGCCAGTTCAAACCCACCTTGTCCCAACACCGTTGGCTAAATGAGCAAGAAAATAATAGATGCTCAACC
>NC_041384.1:276076378-276124280 GCF_002162155.2 Triticum dicoccoides | reverse complement strand
CCGACACATCATGCATGCTTAATTGTTGTCCATAACAACGAAATGTCTACATCTTAGCATGTTCCTCGTGTTTAGGCGATCCACTAGCATCAACTAGCCAAACATTTTGAATTTGATTGGACTTTTGGCCTTCCAAATCCACAAAAAAGCTTCATCAGCTGTCGTTTCTTTGAAGTAGTGATTATTAAAAAATTTGGCCAAGAATCTTCCTCCAAGAGTACAAACCCACGAGTCACCACACCCCCTCTCCAATGTGACGTGCGTCGAGCCTTCATGGATCTCCCTGACCTCATCTCTCACCTGAGTAGATAGAGGAAGATGAAAGAGCATAGTTGGATCTGTAGCTGCGAGCGCAGCACCCACTAGCTCGTCTTCATTTGTACAAAAGGAGAAGGCTCGGGGGAAGATCTCCAATAGTGGGGCCTCATGATCATGCATAAACCACACATCCTTCCAGTACAGAGCCGATGAACCATCCCCAATAATAACTTTTGTGATTCCACGGAACACATTACTGAGTTGCATGATGTCACGCCACCAAAAGGATCCAATCGGGTCAGTTGCATGCAGCACTCTGCCCGTGTAGTATGCATCCCAGATCAGAGTCACCCAAGGAACATCCTCACAATTGTAAAATTTAAACAGGTGTTTGAGGAGGAGGGCCATGTTCTGGGTTTTGAAGTCGATCACCCCAAGTCCGCCTTTACACTTCGGCCAAAAAACCAGATCCCACTACAAAAAAAGACACATCCGTGACATTTTCGGCCAAACGAATTTTTTTTCTGTCATACATATGACACTTCTATGATGATAATTGTGACAAAACCCGGTACCATCATAGATGTGGTGGGATCCTAATTCTATGACAAAAAATCATGATAGAAAATGGGATTTTCGTCCTGGGCGGGCCGGAGACGCAGCTGCATGACATTCTTTGGGTCGTCCATGACGGAAAAAACTATGGTAGAAGCGAGGGGGAGGAAAATTTTGGGGAGTTCCCTGTTACGGTGGGAGGTCGGGGGCCAAGCGGTGCGCGTTTCTATCATACACGTATGCACATGTGTGCGAGGCGTTGGCTCTAACTGAACCCGAGTGAGGCGTTGGGCTCTAACTGAACCCGAGCGATTACACTGCAGGCTACGCGTTACTGAACCCGAGCGATCGATCGATGGCTATTAACTGAACCCGATCGAGCGATTCCTTCGCTACTACTGCTAACTGAAGCCAATCGATTGGATGAACAGTGAGTGTTGCGGGGGGGTTGGATGAACAGTGAGCGGTGGCGTTGCCTCTAGATGAACAGGACCCCGTGGTGTGGTGGAGGGCTGGATGAATAGTAGACGGTGGATGGGTGCCCGTGGAGGGGTTGTTGAATAGGACCCCGTGGTGTGGAGGGCTGGATGAACAGTAGACGGTGGAGGGGTGTCCGTGGAGGGGTGGTTGAACAGTAGCCGTCGGAGTAGTGCGTGGTGGAGGCTGGATGAACAGGAGCCCGTGGAGGCTGGAGGAGGTCGACGGGAGCCCGTGGAGGCTGGAGGAGGTCGACGGTGGAGATGAACAGTATCCTGTGGAGTCCCGATTTGCGATGCGCCACACCCCTCCCAAAGAAAATGGTCCCCGTTTCGACCGTAGGAGGTCCGTTTCGTCTGTTTTGCGGTATGCCACACCCCTCCCGATCAACATGACCCCCATTTTGACCATAGGAGGTCTGTTTCCTCCGTTTTGCGGTATGCCACACCCCTCCCGATGAACAGGACCGCCGTTTCGACCGTAGGAGGTCCGTTTCCTCCGTTTTAGGGTACGCCAGACCCCTCCCGATCAATAGGACCTCGTTCCGAACGTAGGAGGTCCGTTTCCTCCGTTGTGCGGTACGCCAGGCCTTGTTTCCATCGCCTGTTCAGTCCAAGCCCTCCCGATGAACATGACCACGCATTTCGTTCCGACCCAGCCGGTTGGCTCCCACACGTTCCATTGCCTTCCGATGAACAAGACACATTCCGTTGCATCCCCATGAACACGACGCATTCTGTTGCCTCCCCATGAACACGACGACGACGTTGTTTCTCCATTCCGACCCAGCCATGTACACGAGCCCTGGCCGTACGTATGCGCGAGTAGGCGTTCGAGACCCCGCCCGTATGTAGACATACGTGGTCGTATTTTCTTTCTTGCACCCTGGCCGCTGTACGTACGTGTACATGCTACGTGCGCGCCTCTACTACGACACGTACACACCTCCACTATGACACGTGCGCGCCTCTACATCCACTAGTATATATGTACATACACATTCGCGACCAGAATGACAATGCTACGTACGCTTCGACCAGGTGAGTCCCGACTGTCATGCACTTCCTTGCGTGTGAAGATGTAGTTGGTGGGTCCCAGTAGTCAGGGGGGCGAATCGTTTTTTTTTTGCCCGGACGCACTTCCTTGCATGCGAAGATGTAGCTGGTGGGTCCCAGCAGTCAGGGGGAAACATTTTTTTTGTGAAATACAGTGGCCCGTCCGATGGGTCCCAGCTGTCAGGTGGAGGAATCATTATTTTCCGCGTAATAAGGAGGCACTTCCTTGCTGCGGCCATGGACCCAACTGTCAGCCTCTCCATGTACAGTCCACATCCGATGGAAGTCGTTCCTTGACCACGTTGACCGCGCCGCGCCAAGAGTACCAGGGCGGTGGACGACGGCGAGGCCTAGGAAGGGGACGACGCAGAGCCGGGGAAGACATGGCAGTGGAAGCCCGCGTGGAGAGGAGTACGAGGGTTCACTGGTTCGGCTGCGGTGTGAGGCTGCCGTTGCCGCATGGCCTGGCCAGGGGTGGGAATAGTAGGGGGCGGTGAGGCCTCCACGGCAGGACAACCGGCCACAGGAGGCAGGAGCATGCAGCACGACCGGCGCTGCTTTGGGCGGCTGGAGCAAGAAGACCAGAGGTTGAAGAAGCACTATGGTCGTTGGATGGACATCGTAAGGTCAGTGGAGGTAGAAACGTGCATATTGACTGACTTGACAAAGCCCTTCGTCCCCGTCAACTTAGTAGGCCCACTATACTGGGTCCCAGCTAGCAGGGGGAGTATTCATTTTTGTGCGTAATAAGGAGGCACTTCCTTGCGTGCGAAGATATAGCTGGTGGGTCCGAGCTGTCAGCGGCGGTAATGTTTTTTTCGCGAAATACAGAGGCCCTTTCGGTGGGTCCTAGATGTCAGGTGGAGGAATCATTATTTTGCATGTAATAAGGAGGTATTTCCTTGCGTTCGGTTGTGGACCCAGCTGTCAGCCTCTCCACGTACAGTCCACTTCAGATGCATGTCGGTCGTTGACCACGTTGACCACGCCATGCCGAGAGCACCAGGGCGGTGGACGACGGCGAGGCCTAGGAAGGGAACGACACAGGGGTAGGGAAGACTCGACAGTTGTTTTTGTTTCCCACGCGGAGGGGAGTATGACTGTATGAGGGTTTACTGGTTCGTCTGCCGTCACCGGAGAATAACAGCAGGTGTGGGTGATAGAGGGATGGCTAGGCCAGCGATGGGAGTACGATGGGGCGGTGAGGCCTGCGTGGCAGCACAGCCGGCCACGGGGAGGAGGGAGCAGGCAGTCCCGCTGGCGCTTGTTTGAGCGGCTAGAGCAGGAAGAGCAGAGATTGAAGAAGCACGACGGCCCTTGGATGGACATCCAATAGTATACATGCCATCTGTGGAAAGCTTCAAATCTATGGAAAATAGCATACAACCCATCTGCCATTATTTCAAATAATTTACAGCCCATTTGCTAATTCTTATGGGTTTTTTGGAGGCCATATTCTTTTTGTTAGCATTACAGCCCATATTGTGGCCATGGTTAAAAAATTATACAAAATAATGCATATGTCGGTGCGGTCTGAACTGTTTTTAATCTCGAAATTTCGAGTCACATTCAGACTGATTTTAAAAATAAATGTATATCAATATAAAATCCAATAAATTGTCCACGCCTAAAAATCAATGCAATTCAAAATCTCGAAATGAAAAAAAGGCATTTGAAACTAATTGCCAGTTTGATGTGTTTTAAAAATGTACATCCCATTTCTCATTACCGATAGGCCATTTTCTCGGCAAGCCGAATGAAGCTCTCCTCGTCTTGAAAGATTTGCAGCCCAACAGGCCTGATAAAGCGACTTACTTGACAAATCACAAAAAACAGGGCTACCATTTTTAGAAAGAAGAAAAAACTACTGGGCTGGTCTGTGGTAAACATAAAAGAAAAGGCTGTCTACACAGGCCAGAGTGTCCCGCACAGCCCAGTTGACACCCTACTTCCGTCTCAAAAACAAATTAGATAAATGCCACTCCAATTATGGCGATTCATAAAAATACCACTACAATTTCCAAACTTTGAAAAATGCCACTGCAATTTTTGCAAACTTTGAAAAACGCCACTGCAGTATGCAAACTTTGAAAAATGCCACTGCAGACTTCGAAAAATGCCAATAGAAATGGCATGAAATGGCATTTTTCAAAGTTTGGAAATTGAAGTGGCATTTCTCGGATACACCAGATTTGGAGTGGCATTTATCAAATTAACCCAAAACAAAAATAACTGGGCGAGCTGCTGGGTCCTTGGTGTCAGCCACTCGTTGTGGAATTCTCTCGTTTATTGACTACGTTGACAATGGCATGGGACCCAGATGTCAGAAATCCACTAGGTGGAGCCATTTTTTTATTGGCTTGAAATAAGGAGGCACTTGCTTGCGTACTGCCATGACCTTGGCGGGTCCCTGCTGTCATCCTCTCCACGTACAATCATCTCCTGATTGTGTACACGTCAACTTGCTAGGCCCACAAGTCAGCCTCTAAACCCGTGGAGGACAAATAAAACCCATTTAAAAAAATAACAGCCCATTCCATACGTTCAAACGGAAACTTCAACATTCAGAGCAAAGTAACCGGTCTGATCCACATATAGAGTACTGAACTTCCACATTGACAACCATCATAGCCAAGTTAACTATCTACTCCCACTAACACTCTAGTAGCGTACAAGTACTAACTTACTCTTAGCTAACTAGACGATGCCGACGGCCATCTGTGGTACACACTAAACGTCGGCACCAGCGTCGTGCGCCTTGCCTCGGACTTGCAAGAGGTGCAATAGGGCGCGTTGCTCGCGCGCGTTGGCCCTTTCCATGCCGGCATTGTCCACCGAAGCTTCGGCTTCCAAGCGGGAAACCCACTTGACGAGCTGGTAGTAAAAATCGGCGTCGCGAACACGTGCGTGCCCGACAGCCTCCAAGGCTATTTGCCGGGCGCAGGCCTCCACGTAGTCGGCCCAGTTGCGGGCGCTCTGCTCGTGACTCAGAGCATCAGTGCGCTCCTGCTCCATGTCCCGCTGGCGGCGCAAATCGGTGATACACTGCTCCTCCACCAGGCGGTCGCGCTCCAACAACTCCTGCTCCTCCGCCATGTGGTCGCACTCCAACAACTCCTCGATCTTCGCATTGCCATCTAAAGACAGATAGAATGCCTCCTCAATCCGTCTGCCTTCCGGTGAAAACCCGAACACTAGTTCCGACGGTGACCGCCTCCAGCGTCGCCTACCGTGGACGGGCGGGGGCATGGCGGATGTGGCGAGCGACGTCGGGCCGGTGGGGGCTTATGAGTTGGGTCATGGTAGCAACGGAGAAGGCCGGGAAACCGTACTTATAGGTGGAAGGTAGCGCGATGGTCATCGGAATTCAATGCATAATGGCTTAGCACGCCAGCTTGCCGTGGAAAACTAGAGAAACTGAAATTATGACTGTGTCGTCCCGTCTGGGTCGCACGCCAGCATGGCGGTCAAACGAGTGCACTCGAATCATCTCCCTCCTTGTCAATAATGATTCCACAGATTTAAAAAGCCCGCAACAATTAAAGCATATCTGTTTTCGCATTAGTTAGCTACCTTAATTACGGTCGGCTGCATGCAGGCACTCATAATTGCTCGTAGGCAGTACGCGAAGCAGCACGCAACGAGTCACAGCCGAGGGCACGCATGCAGCCACTTAAATCACTGGAATTAATTAAGCTTAAACTTCTGCATGCCATTAATTATTGCCATGCCTTGGTCTTGCTGCTTTCCTCATGGGACTAATAAACCCAGACTGAGGGAGTACCTTGGTTGTTGAGAGGTTTGAATTAAGCCCTACAAACCGGAAAGGAGGTACTAGTATGTGCGTGATCCGCTATTTATTCGTGTAGGATCGAGTAGCTCGTTTCTTGAATTGAGCCCCACAAACCGGAAAGGAGGTAGTACGCGCGTGATTCGCTATTTATCCGTGTAGGATCGATATTGTAGCTTGTCAGTTTCTTCAGAGGTAGGCATTTTTATCCGTTTTGGATTGATAGTGTAGCTTGTCAGTTTCTTCAGAGGTAGGCATTTTTATTCAAAAAACTGCCACTTTGCATCTTGCGTCACAAATAAAACTGCCAGGAGCGCATTTGTAGGCTAGCTAGTGATCGATCAGTAACTTGTAAACACTGAGGGAATAGAAATAAGTAACTGTTAATGCATCTCAATGATTCACATATCATATACAAATATGTAGCTCCAAAAGCAAAGGTTAGCCACTTCGGATCTTGCATCGCAACTAAAACTAACTAGTATGATTCCCATACATAAGATCAACATGTTAATGCATCTCAATGATTCACAGATCATATACAAATATGTAGCTCCAAAAGCAAAGATCTAGAAAAACATCTGTTCTTCCTACTAACATGGATGCTTCTCTCGGCCTGGCGCTGCTTCCGCGTAGCCGTCGACCGTTGTGACATCGCTCTTTCCCTGCCACCGGTCGCCACCGCAACCGCGCCGGCTCACCGACTCGGCAGCTGGACCTGCCTACTTCACCTTGCCGCCAGATAGGTCGCACCCTCATCTCAAATCACTTTATTTAGGCGTCAGTTGTCTGAATTTTTATTCTGGGCCAATCGATTCCCAATGGGAAGCAGCACCCCTCGAGGCGGCGGAGCTCCTAGGCTGCCGGTTGGCTGGTGTCTAACGTAAGGGTGCGGGGCCGCAAGTTCGCCATGGAAGCAGCGCTTAGATGTCTATCTTTTAGAGTTGCATGGGTTGAAGGTACTGCCGCCACCTGATCTGGATGACGGGGAGTCTTTGTGGATTGGCCCGGGGGCGGCGCAACCATGGTAGTGCGGTGGGGCGGGGAGCGGGGTTTTGTGTAACGCCCTCGATGCGGCTATATCTCCTACGTGTCGAAGCACGACTTAGCGGCATAGCCGCATTGAAAGAAATGTCGCAAGTAAGGTAATCTTCACAACAACCCATGTAAATAGATAATAGGGGAAAAGGTACATAGTTGGCTTACACTCGCCACGTCACACAAATATATGAATAACATTACAATCATCCAATACACTCATGGTCCGACTACGGTACCAAAATAAAAGATCAACCCCAACAAGCGACATGGTCCCCGATCGCCCCAACTGGGCACCACTACTGATCATCTGGGAAAGACACATAGTAACAACGAGAGGCTTCATCGAACTCCCACTTGAGATCAAGCGCATCATCTGGAACGGTATCATCGGTCCCTGCATCTGGTTTGGAAGTAATATGTGAGTCACGGGGACTCAGCAATCTCGCACCCTCGCGATCAAGACTATTTAAGCTTATAGGTAAGGCAAGGTAATATGTGGAGCTGCAGCAAGCGACTAGCATATATGGTGGCTAACCTGTACGTAAAAGAGAGCGAGAAGAGAAGGCAAAGCACGAACGAAGAACTATGATCAAGAAGTGATCCTAGAACAATCTACATCAAGCATTACTCCAACACCATGTTCACTTCCCAGACTCCGCCGAGAAGAGACCATCACGGTTACACACGCAGTTGATTCATTTTAATTAAGTTAAGTTTCATGTTATCTACAACCGGACATTAACAAATTCCCATCTGCCCATAACCACGGGCACGGCTTTCGAAAGTTCAAATCCCTGCAGGGGAGTCCCAACTTAGCCCATCACAAGCTCTCACGGTCAACGAAGGATATTCCTTCTCCCGAGACATTCCGATCAGACTTGGCATCCCGGTTCCACAAGACATCCTCGACAATGGTAAAACTGAACCAGCAACATCACCCTGATGTGCCGACAAATCCCGATAGGAGCTGCACATATCTCGTTCTCAGGGCACACCGGATGAGCAAGACGTCGGGTAGGCCAGCCCAGAGTTGCCCCTGGTAGCCCCGTACATCACTCAGTTGGACCAACACTTAGAGAAGCATTGGCCCGAGGGGGTTAAAATAAAGATGACCCTTGAGTCCGCGAAACCCAAGGGAAAAAGGCTAGGTGGCGAATGGTAAAACCAATGTTGGGCATTGCTGGAAGAGTTTTATTCAAGGCAAACTGTCAAGGGGTTCCCATTATAACCCAACCACGTAAGGAACGCAAAATCCGGGAACATAACACCGATATGACGGAAACTAGGGTGGCAAGAGTGGAACAAAACACTAGGCAAAAGGCCGAGACTTCCACCCTTTACCAAGTATATAGATGCATTAAGATAACAAGATAATATGGTGATATCCCAACAATAAACAATGTTTGAACAAGGAACGATCTCCAATCTTCACCTGCAACTAGCAACGCTATAAGAGGGGCTGAGCAAAGTGGTAACATAGACAAACAACGGTTTGCTAGGACATGGTGGTTAGATGTTTGACATGGCAATTTGGGAGGCATGACAAGAAAGTGGTAGGCATCGTATCATAGGCATAGCAAAAGAGCGAGCATCTAGCAAGCAAAGATAGAAGTGATTTCGAGGGTATGATCATCTTGCCTGCAAAGTTGTCAGAGTTGACTTGATCCTCGTAAGCAAACTCAACGGGCTCCTCGTTAGCAAACTCGTCTCCTGGCTCTACCAAAACAGACAAACAAGCAAAAGGAACACAATCAACCACGTGCAATGCTCGAACGACATGATGCAAACATGGTATGCTATGCGGGATGCGATATATGATGCATATGCAAGATTTGACAAGGAATGATTGAACCTAGCCTCAAATTGGAAATCCAATAGTGTCACTGGAAAGGTGAGGTGATTTCGGTTGAAATCGATATAAAGATCACCGGAATCGGATGCACGGTTTGGAAATGGCAAGCAAAACAAATATGGCACCGGTCTGCGATAAACAACAAGTAGCCATCTAAATGCATCAAGATAAATATGCTATAGCACTCAAACATGACAACAAAATACATGGAAGGGATCGACTCATGATGCTTGACAAAAGATGAACACTGAGCTACGGCCAATTCATCCATTAACAGTTTCAAACAAGCATGGCAAAAATGCAAACAATAACAGGTTTCAGACTTTGTGAAATTAACACAAGTCTGGAATTTAACATCAGGTAGCTCACTTTGGAGCATGAAAACTATATGCTACAGGAACTTAACATGGCAAAGCAAGGCATGACATGAAGCTACTCAAAGCACTTAATAAAAGTCCCGTAGTGACCTTGAGCCGAAAGGCATCAGAAAATACAATTGCAAGCATGTGAACATGGCAAAAACATAAACAGATCTCAGACTGGAGCATGCAAATCTGTTAACGAGTAGGCATGTTCACGAGCTCGATGCACTCACTACAGAGCATGTCATGACAAACTAAGCATACACCCATCAAGAATACATATCATAGAAGCTAGACATGGCAAGAACAACAACAAAGCATGCACGGATCAATAACAACATCCTCGGCAAAATCGCTAACAAGTCAACAATCTGCCAGGAATCACGAAATAGCAAAAGTAGAGCTCGATTGACTCAAGCTAGGTTGCTCCATAAATGCAAAAAAGACATGGATGGATAGAGCACCACAATGTTAACAAATCATCCTTACTGATCATCCTCAAAAGAGGCACGGATCACTAGGAAACAACATGAACATATGGCATAATGACAAAATTAGGACAAGGACTAGAGAAATTCTAAGTCCCTGAAATCAGCATTACCGAATACGCTACTTTGCAAGCTTGTGCTAGTCACCACACATATCAAAAAAATACATGGTAAGCACGCCTATAAAGATGGCATGTCATATAACAAAACTCATGTAGAGCTCAGCAGCATATCATGCAGACATTAATCATGGCAAAAATGACAAATAGCTATTTGATGAAACAGATCTGACAATTTTATCATATAGCCCTCTTCCAACAGCATTTCGGACATCAAGATGATCTCAAATGAAAATGATGCATTGAGATGAAATGATGTACTCTCTGAGGCGAACATTTTGATATGCTATATGCACAAATCGGAGCTACGGATGCAAAGTTATAGCATGCAAAAGTATGCAAAATGTTAGGGTTTTGAGGGGGGAAGTCAACTGTCTCGAATCTCAGATCCAGATCTGCACGCTTTCGAGGATGGCCGGAGTTCCTGTTCGCCAGAAAACGAGGTCGCCGGAGGAAGGGATCAGGTCAGCGAGGAGAGGACGGAGGGCGTCGCCGGAGAGGCGAGGTGGCCGTGGGCGCCGGGCGGCGAAGCGGCGCCAGAAGCGGATGGCGGCGGGGCTCGCCGGCACGGGGCGGCGGCCGGTTCAGTGTAGCGGCCGGTGAGGGTGGCGCCGGCTCGGGAGCGGGAGGAGTGGAGTCGGGCGGCGACGACTCCTGATGGGCTTCGAGGGCCCGAAGCAGGCTCCGGCGGCCGGCGGTATTCACGGTGAAGTGGGTGCCCGCCCAGACACGTGTCGCGCCTCTATTGGCCCGAGGCGGCGGTGGAGGCTGTCCGGCGACAAACGGACATGTCCGGCGGCGGCGGGTGTGGTTTTCTAGGGTTTCAACCGTGATTTCGAGGAGGGGATCTATATTTATAGGTATAGGGAGCTAGGAGAGTCCAAATGAGGTGCGGTTTGCGGCCACGCGATCATGATCGAACGCTCTAGATGATAGAGAAGGTTTTGGTGGGTTTGGACCAAATTGGAAGGGTGTTGGGCTGCAGCACACACGAGGCCTTTTCGGTCCCTCGGTTAACCGTTGGAGTATCAAACGAAGTCCAAATGGCACAAAACTTGACAGGCGGACTACCGGTAGTGAACCAAGGTCGCATGGCAAGTCTCGGTCCAATCCGGAAATGTTTAGCCCCCACACATGAAAAGAGGTAGAAAGGACCACCGGAGGAGATAGGAGCGCCGGAAAGCAAAACGGACAACGGGGAAAATGCTCGAATGCATGAGACGAACACGTATGCAAATGCAATGCACATGATGACATGATATGAGATGCACGACAAAGGCAACAACACACGGAGACAAAAACCCGAACCCGAGGAAAATAAAATAACTTAGCGCCGGAAACGGCAAGAGTTGGGATACATATAAGGTAAATTACATTCGGGGTGTTACAACACTCCACCACTACGAAAGGATCTCGTCCCGAGATCTAGGACTGGAAAAACGCCGGGTACTCAGAACAGAGGTGATCCTCGCGTTCCCAGGTGGCTTCATGGTCGGAATGGTGTGACCACTTGACTTTGAGGAATTTGATTGACTTATTGCGAGTCTTGAGCTCGGTTTCTTCAAGAATAGCAATTGGGTGCTCACGATAAGAGAGGTCTTCTTGGAGATCAATGTCTTCGAAGTTGACGGTGCGGTCAGGGGTCTTGAAGCACTTGCGGAGCTGAGAGACATGGAACACGTCGTGCACATTTGCAAAGTTTGAAGGAATCTCGAGTTGATAGGTGAGATCGCCTCTCTTGCTGACGATTTTGAAAGGGCCCATGTATCTAGGGGCAAGCTTCCCTTTGATACCGAAGCGACGAGTACCTTTCATAGGAGAGACGCGGAGGTAAACTTGGTCTCCGATTTCGAAAGCCAAATCACGATGCTTACTATCATAGTAGCTCTTCTGGCGCGATTGCGCTGCTTTGAGGTCATCACGAATGACTTTGCACATTTCCTCTGCCTCTGTGATCAAGTCATTTCCAAGAAGTTGATGTTCACCGGTCTCTGACCAGTTAAGAGGAGTATGACACTTCCTGTCATAGAGAATTTCAAATGGGGCCTTGCCCGAACTTGCTTGAAAACTGTTGTTGTAGGAGAATTCGGCATATGGAAGACAATCTTCCCACTTCATACCGAAGGAGATAACGCAAGCCCTGAGCATATCTTCAAGAATCTGATTGACACGCTCGACTTGAGCGCTAGTTTGAGGATGGAAAGTTGTGGTGAAGCGGATGTTGGTGCCCATGGCCTTCTGAAAAGAATCCCAAAACTTGGATGTAAAGATGCTGCCACGGTCTGAAGATATCAACTGTGGAATGCCGTGCAAAGAGACAATCCAAGAGGTATAAATCTCCGCCAATTGACCTGCAGTGATAGACTCTTTGATAGGCAGGAAATGAGCCACTTTAGTGAGTTTGTCGATGACAACGAATATAGCATCATTGCCACGCTTGGACTTTGGAAACCCAGTCACGAAGTCCATCTCAATGTGGTCAAACTTCCATTTTGGAATGGCAAGAGGTTGGAGGAGACCAGCTGGTCATTGGTGTTCTGCCTTCACTCTTCTGCAGACATCACATTCATTCACAAACTGAGAAATCTCGCGCTTCATTCGAGTCCACCAATAAGCCTGCTTGAGGTCCCAGTACATCTTCATGCTCCCAGGGTGGATGGAGAGGAGTGAATTGTGAGCCTCGTTCATAATGACTTTACGAAGGTCACCTTTAGGCACAACAATGTGATCCTCGAAGAAGAGAGTATCCTTGTCATCAAGGTGATAGCACTTGTACTTGGGTTGACTGTTGGCAATCCCAATCTTCACCTTCTTCACCATAGCATCAAGAAGTTGAGCCTCGTGAATCTGATCTTCCAAAGTAGGAGAGACTTGAAGGTTGGCGAGGAAACCTTGAGGAACAACTTGCAGATTGAGTTTGCGGAAAGCTTCACAAAGCTTAGGTTGGTCGGGCTTGAGAATTAGACTGTTGCAGTAAGCCTTCCTGCTCAATCCGTCAGCAATCACATTGACCTTGCCTGGAGTATATTCGATGCTCGGATTATACTCTTGAATCATTTTGACCCAATGAGTCTGCCTGAGGTTGAGATTAGGCTGAGTGAAGATGTACTTAAGACTCTTGTGGTCAGTGAAGACGTCCACTTTTCTTCCCAATAAGAGATGTCTCCAAGTCAAAAGAGCATGCACAACTGCCGCCAACTCGAGGTCATGAGTGGGGTAGTTCCTCTTGTTGGGCTTCAACTGGCGAGAGGTATAAGCCACAACTTTCTTCTCTTGCATCAACACTGCACCAAGACCTTGAAGAGAGGCATCGCAGAAGACCTCGAACGGTTTGGATTCATCAGGAGGAGTCAGAACTGGAGCAGTGACCAATTTCTCTTTCAGGGTGTTGAAAGCGATTTCAAATTCCGGAGACCAAACGTACTTGACATGCTTCTGGAGAAGGTTTGAAAGAGGCTTCGCGATCTTTGAAAAGTTCTCAACGAACCTTCAACAGTAGCTTGCGAGACCAAGGAAGGTGCGGAGTTGCTTCACGTTCTGAGGTGGTTCCCAATTCACAATTGCAGACACCTTCTCAGGATTCACCACTATGCCCTTGGCAGAGATGATATGCCCAAGATAGAGAACCTCATCGAGCCAAAACTCGCACTTTGAGAACTTGGCGTAGAACTGATGTTCTCTGAGCTTATCGAGCACCAAACGCAAGTGCTTGGCATGATCTTCCTTGTTCTTCGAAAAGACCAGAATGTCATCGAGGTAGACCAAGACGAAGTCATTTGTGTAGGTGTTGAAGATGAAGTTCATCATGCGAGAGAAAGTCGGCGGAGCGTTGACGAGGCCAAAAGACATGACAGTGTATTCATATGAACCATAGCTTGTTCTGAAAGCCGCCTTGGGAATATCTTGCTCACGGATTCGAATCTGGTGATAGCCCATATGGAGATCAAGCTTGGAGAATACTTGAGCACCTTTGAGTTGTTCGAACAACTCATTGATGTTGGGAAGTGGGTACTTGTTCTTGATAGTCTTCTTGTTCAATGGACGATAGTCAACACAAAGTCGGTCCGTTCCATCCTTCTTCTTCACAAAAAGAACTCCACAACCCCACGGAGAAGAACTAGGTCGGATGAGGCCCATTCGCTCTTGAATATCGAGTTGCTTCTTCAGCTCCTTCAACTCTTCAGGTCCAAGCTTGTAAGGACGTTTGCAAATAGGTTCCGTGCCCGGCTCAAGATCGATGACGAATTCAACTGGCCGGTGCGGAGGCATTCCTGGAAGCTCTTCTGGAAAGGCGTCTTGATATTCACAAATGACTGGAATTTGAGAGATGGCATCCAGTTCACCCTTCTCGTTGAGAGAAAACAAACGGATGGTATCATCACGAGCGGCAAAGACAATTACATCCTCAGACGAATGAGTCAATTGAATCTGCCTGGCGGCACAATCAAGCTGAGCCTTGTGCTTAGAAAGCCAATCCATACCAAGAATAAGATCAATATCCGAGTTACCAAGGACCATTGGAGAAGAAAGAAACTTGTAATCACCCAACGTGATAGTAACATCCGGAGCCATCATTTTGGTGTTCATGAACAAACCCGGAGAAGAAACCACTATCGGCTTAGGCAAATCAACAGTATGCACATCATGCATGGATGCAAAAGGCTTCGATAAATATGATAAAGATGCACCAGTATCAAAAAGAACTCTTGCGGGAATGTCATTAACAGAAAGGTTACCCATAATCACATTTGGCGAGTCCTCTGCCTGAGCTGCGTTCAACAAGTTGACCTTAGCAGACTTGGGGTTATGCTTGACCATAGTTGTACTTGCCGATCTCACAGGAGGAGGAGGAGGAGGGAGACGCCTCTGATTGAAGCATTTGTTGGCATAGTGACCCTTCTGTTGGCACTTGTTGCACGTAACCTCTGAAAGCGTATGGTGATACGGAGCACTCGATCTTGGAGCTTGAGACGAAGTCTTGTTCTGAAAGCCAGGGTTGGGTGGGTGGGAAGATCCACTGCCACCTTTGCTCTTCTGCTGATAAGGCTGACGGAACGGAGGAGGAAGCCAATACTTCTGCTGCTTAGCCACTTGAGTTGAGGAAGAAGGAGTAGCATCTGTGACTTGCTTCTTGGAAGCATCGCACTTCAGTTGAGCAGTCTCTTGCTTCATTGCCATGTTGTAAAACTCATCGTACCTCTTGGTCTCAAAGAGGACAAGAGCTAGCTGGATTTTTTCTCTGAGACCACCCCTGAACTGGTATATCATGCTCTTCTCATCAGGGATGTCCTACTTAGAAAAACGGGCGAGCTTCTGAAACATCTTGTTGTACTCGTAGACAGACATAGAGCCTTGCTTCAGGTTGCGGAACTCCTCACGCTTGCTTTCAACCACGCTCTGAGGAATATGATGAGCTTTGAAGTCTTGACGGAATTCATCCCAGGTAATCACACGGCCTCCTCTGGAATCTTTGTACTGCTGAAACCATTCTGGAGCTTGGTCTTTGAGTTGGAAGGAAGCGAACTTGACAAAGTCCTCAGGCCTGACGTTACTGCACTCGAAATGCTTGCATATGTCCACGAGCCAATCATCAGCGTCTGTTGCCTCAACACAATTGCTGAAGGTCTTTGGATGGTTAGCAAGGAACTGGTTGAGTGTAGCAAACTGATTCTGATTGTTGCCATGGCCCTGGTTCCCTTGGTTGCGCTCTTGAAGAAGTTGCATGATCAGCTGCGTGTTTGCATTGGTAGCGGCCATCACAGCTTGCCATGCCTCCGGAGGTGGAGGTGGAGGTGGCGGATCAGGATTCGGAGTCGTGCGCGTTGGAGGAGCCATCCTGAAGAGGTTGACATCCATTAGCACATTGACAGAAAAATATTAAAGCTGAATCAAACGGGTTGAAATTGCAACATATAGTCTTCACATCCGAACAAAATGAACGAATGCATTCCAATTGAATTGGTCACATATCCATAAATTGAGAAGCCACTTAGAATTTAGGTAGAAGGAAAAACGACAAGGTACAGAACAAGAACGAATACTCGGTAAGGATCACCCAATCTCAACCAAATATCCATGGAAGAAGAACTAGAGCTACAAGAATTCCCACCTATGAAACTCCCGAACCTTTCCGGTTATGCAATCAGGTGTTGGGGATACAGGGGAAGCATAATATCTCACCCAAGTTTAGCAAACCCTACATCCAGCTGTATCCATCCTTCAACACATAACCGACAAAAACTTCAGAAATTGTCTACCTCAACCTTCGAAAAGCATCCGTTATACAAGTTATGGCAATACTCCCGAACTCCCGCCCCAGTACTGGGTGGCGTCGAGGTTATCTCACCAACAATTGCATAAAAGAGATTTTCGATGTCGGCAAACCTAAACTCAGGTACTCCAGAACTGCAACAATAAAATTGTGATGACAACACCTCGGAGCTCAACTCCCCGGGACACTGCCACAACCCCTAAATGACAGGAGGCACCAAGAATAATGTTCTCGTCACAAATCGATCGCGATTCCAAGATACCCGCGTGATCCTAATTTTTTTTAGTGAAATTTGAGAAGAGAAGAGTCAAAACTCTACGTCAGGATGCCTTACCAGAGTGATGAAGGGACCGGGGAGTAAAAAGAAGTCCTAACTCTCCAATATATATAATCCTAAATGACTCAAAACATTTTTCTAGACTCAACAACGCCAGCTATTCGATCAAGCAGGGGGGCTCCTAAGGTCGGGGAAGGCTCTGATTACCAACTTGTAACGCCCTCGATGCAGCTATATCTCCTACGTGTCGAAGCACGACTTAGAGGCATAACCGCATTGAAAGCAATGTCGCAAGTAAGGTAATCTTCACAACAACCCATGTAAATAGATAATAGGGGAAAAGGTACATAGTTGGCTTACACTCGCCATGTCACACAAATACATGAATAACATTACAATCATCCAATGCACTCATGGTCCGACTACGGTACCAAAATACAAGATCAACCCCAACAAGCGACATGGTCCCCGATCGCCCCAACTGGGCACCACTACTGATCATCTGGGAAAGACACATAGTAACGACGAGAGGCTTCATCAAACTCCCACTTGAGCTCAAGCGCATCATGTGGAACAGTATCATCGGTCCCTGCATCTGGTTTGGAAGTAATTTGTGAGTCACAGGGACTCAGCAATCTCGCACCCTCGCGATCAAGACTATTTAAGCTTATAGGTAAGGCAAGGTAATATGTGGAGCTGCAGCAAGCGACTAGCATATATGGTGGCTAACCTGTTCGTAAAAGAGAGCGAGAAGAGAAGGTAAAGCACGAACGAAGAACTATGATCAAGAAGTGATCCTATAACAACCTACGTCAAGCATTACTCCAACACCGTGTTCACTTCCCGGACTCCGCCGAGAAGAGACCATCACGGTTACAAACACAGTTGATTCATTTTAATTAAGTTAAGTTTCATGTTATCTACAATCGAACATTAACAAATTCCCATCTGCCCATAACCGCGGGCACGGCTTTCGAAAGTTCAAATCCCTGCAGGGGAGTCCCAACTTAGCCCATCACAAGCTCTCACGGTCAACGAAGGATATTCCTTCTCCCGAGACATTCCGATCAGACTCGGCATCCCGGTTCCACAAGACATCCTCGACAATGGTAAAACTAAACCAGCAACATCACCCAGATGTGCCGACAAATCCCGATAGGAGATGCACATATCTCATTCTCAGGGCACACTGGATGAGCAAGACGTCGGGTAGGCCAGCCTAGAGTTGCCCCTGGTAGCCCCAGACATCGCTTAGTTGGACCAACACTTAGAGAAGCACTGGCCCGGGGGGGTTAAAATAAAGATGACCCTTGAGTCCGCGAAACCCAAGGGAAAAAGGCTAGGTGGCGAATGGTAAAACCAATGTTGGGCATTGCTGGAAGAGTTTTATTCAAGGCGAACTGTCAAGGGGTTCCCATTATAACCCAACCGTGTAAGGAACGCAAAATCCGGGAACATAACACCGATATGACAGAAACTAGGGCGACAAGAGTGGAAAAAAACACTAGGAAAAAGGCCGAGCCTTCCACCCTTTACCAAGTATATAGATGCATTAAGATAACAAGATAATATGGTGATATCCCAACAATAAACAATGTTTGAACAAGGAACGATCTACAATCTTCACCTGCAACTAGCAACGCTATAAGAGGGGCTGAGCAAAGCGGTAACATAGCCAAACAACAGTTTGCTAGGACATGGTGGGTTAGAGGTTTGACATGGAAATTTGGGAGGCATGATAAGCAAGTGGTAGGCATCATATCATAGGCATAGCAAAAGAGCGAGCATCTAGCAAGCAAAGATAGAAGTGATTTCGAGGGTATGATCATCTTGCCTGCAAAGTTGTCAGAGTTGAATTGATCCTCGTAAGCAAACTCAACGGGCTCCTCATTAGCGAACTCGTCTCCCGACTCTACCCAAACAGACAAACAAGCAAAAGGAACACAATCAACCACGTGCAATGCTCGAACGACATGATGCAAACATGGTATGCTATGCGGGATGCGATATATGATGCATATGCAAGATTTGACAAGGACTGATTGAGCCTGGCCTCAACTTGGAAATCCAAGAGTGCCACTGGAAAGGTGAGGTGATTTTGGTTGAAATCGATATAAAGATCACCGGAATCGGATGCACGGTTTGGAAAACAAGCAAAACAAATATGGCACCGGTCTGCGATAAACAACAAGTAGCCATCTAAATACATCAAGATAAATATGCTACAACACTCAAACATGACAACAAAATACATGGTAGGGATCCACTCATGATGCTTGACAAAAGATGAACACTGAGCTACGGCCAATTCATCCATTAACAGGTTCAAACAAGAATGGCAAAAATGCAAATGATAACAGGTTTCAGACTTAGTGAAATTAACACAAGTCTGGAATTTAACATCAGGTAGCCCACTTTAGAGCATGAAAACTATATGCTATAGGAACATAACATGGCAAAGCAAGGCATGACATGAAGCTACTCAAAGCACTTAATAAAAGTCCCGTAGTGACCTTGAGCCAAAAGGCATCAGAAAATACAATTGCAAGCATGTGAACATGGCAAAAACATAAACAGATCTCAGACTGGAGCATGCAAATCTGTTAACGACTAGACATGTTCACGAGCTCGTTGCACTCACTACAGAGCATGTAATGACAAACTAATAATACACCCATCAAGAATACATATCATAGAAGCTAGACATGGCAAGAACAACAACATAGCATGCACGGATCAATAATAACATCCTCGGCAAAATCGCTAACAAGTCAACAATCTGCCAGGAATCACGAAATAGCAAAAGTAGAGCTCGATTGACTCAAGCTAGGTTGCTCCATAAATGCGAAAAAAGACATGGATGGATAGAGCACCACAATGTTAACAAATCATCCTTACTGATCATCCTCAAAAGAGGCACGGATCACTAGGAAACAACATGAACATATGGCATAATGACAAAATCAGGACAAGGACTAGAGAAATTCTAAGTCCGTGAAATCAGCATTACCGAATACGCTACTTTGCAAGCTTGTGCTAGTCACCACACATATCACAAAAATATATGGTAAGCACGTCTGTAAAGATGGCATGGCATATAACAAAACTCATGTAGAGCTCAGGAGCATATCATGTAGACATTAATCATGGCAAAAATGACAAATAGCTATTTGATGAAATAGATCTGACAATTTTATCATATAACCCTCTTGCAATAGCATTTCGGGCATCAAGATGAGCTCAAATGAAAATGATGCATTGATATGAAATGATGTACTCTTTGAGACGAACATTTCGATATGCTACATGCGCAAATCGGAGGTACGGATGCAAAGTTATAGCATGTCAAAGTATGCAAAATGTTAGGGTTTTGAGGGGGAAAAGTCAACCGTCTCGAATCTCAGATCCAGATCTGCATGCTTTTCGAGGATGGCCGGAGTTCCTGTTTGCCAGAAAACAAGGTCGCCAGAGTGAGGGATCGGGTCGGCGAGGAGAGGATGGAGGGCGTCGTCGGAGAGGCGAGGTGGCCGCGGGCGCGGGGTGGCGAAGCGGCGCCGGAAGCGGATGGCGGCGGGGCTCACCGGCGCGGGGCGGCAGCCGGCTCGGTGTAGCGGCACTCGCCGGCGCGGGGCGGCGGCCGGTGAGGGTGGTGCCGGCTCGGGAGCGGGAGGAGTGGAGTCGGGCGGCGGCGACTCCTGATGGGCTTCGAGGGCCCGAAGCGGGCTCCGGCGGGCCGGCGGGATCCGCGGCGACGTGGGCGCCCGCCCAGACACGTGTCGCGCCTCTATTGGCCCGAGGTGGCGGTGGAGGCTATCCGGCGACAAACGGACATGTCCGGTGGCGGCGGGTGTGGTTTTCTAGGGTTTCAACCGTGATTTCGAGGAGGGGATCTATATTTATAGGTAGAGGGAGCTAGGAGAGTCCAAATGAGGTGCGGTTTGTGGCCACGCGATCGTGATCGAACACTCTAGATGATGGAGAGGGCTTTGGGACAAATTGGAAGGGTGTTGGGCTGCAACAATCACGCGGCATTTTCGGTCCCTCGGTTAACTGTTGGAGTATCAAACGAAGTCCAAATGGCACGAAGCTTGACAGGAGGTCTACCAGTAGTGAACCAAGGTCGCATGGCAAGTCTCGGTCCAATCCGGAAATGTTTAACCCCCACACATGAAAAGAGGTAGAAAGGACCACCGGAGGAGATAGGACCGCTGGAAAGCAAAACGGACAACGGGGAAAATGCTCGAATGCATGAGACGAACACGTATGCAAATGCAATGCACATGATGACATGATATGAGATGCATGACAAAGGCAACAACACATGGAGACAAAAACCCGAACCCGAGGAAAATAAAATAACTTAGCGCCGGAAGCGGCAAGAGTTGGGATACTTATAAGGTAAATTACATCCGGGGTGTTACATTTTGGCCGGGGCCACGGACGGCGGAGGTTGGCTGCTCTGCCGTTGGTCGCTGGCTCTTCGGGGAAGATTCCGAATAGTGTCAGCCGGGAGGCACAAGACGGCCAGCCATTCGGCGTAGATCGGACAGTACCAAAATAAAATAAAATTGTGTGACCCCAATTTAGTCTTCAGTCAACAGACGTGTGACCACTCTCGTACCTTGCTGTTGATCTCTTAGTGTATTTCTTCAGATCAAAGAGATATATCATTCTTAACATTATGCGTTATCTACATCTTCATACACACCGTCTTCCGACTCACCACAGCCGCTCCAACAAGGGAAGCATACACCAGAAGGGAGCTATAGTCCCCACTCAATAGTTCCCTGCATCGAATGCGCGTGCCTGACATGGACATCCACAACAACTTCAGGGCCATCGACAAGTCAGCACATGATGCTCACTCCTATGGATGGCAACTAGATAGGTTGTACCCTCATCTTACTTGTGTGCAACATTTATGGCATTGTTATTCATCTAAGCATGGAAAATAGATCATCACATTTCACTGTATATTCATGCTGATCTCTTATGGGTCTTGTTCAGGAGTTAACGTTGTTCCATAGTTCAGCTAAGATACTTGTTCTTTAGGTAACCTTGTTCCATAGTTATCATCCATCAGCCAATGCTATCCCACAGGCTGGTGATTATAGTATTATACCACTTCTAGTATTAGCGATGTTGTTCTTTAATAGTTTTGTGTGCCATATAGTTAATCTCGAGTACAAATGATACATATTCTGTAGCTTTCATCTGTGTTCTCCCTTTAGTTTATGAGACCTGTTGCTGCTAGTTAACCCAGTCCTACTATTTATGTCATCTCCTACATGCACTCATTACATAAATCTAACTACTAGTTGTCTTCCATGCATCTCAGATATAATTGCACACTGATATATCCACAAGAACCTCACCGAGCAATGTAAAGGCCAATAAACTTGATGTCAATGATACCCAATATGATGGAACATGTAAAGGCAGTTCTTCAGAATACTTGCAGAAAGATGATGAATCCTCTTCACCCCACAAGGTCCTTGCTCTAACTTGGCCTGTGATATGGGTACAACATGCATATAATGTCCTGGAGTGTATCTACTCTGTTGCAATGCCATGTGCTTAGCATGCTGATCATGCATGTAAATATGTCAAGCCTTTCTGTTTTTTAGTACCTATTCCATTCATGATAACATGTTTTCAAATTCAAGTACTGTCATTCTACTCTATCGCAATGCCTTCTGCTTAATTTGGACATCATGCTTCTGAATATCTTATGCATTGTTATTCATCAGTATGTACTTCATCTGTCTACCATATCATGTTTTTTTACATTGAAGTGTTGTTCTAGTGCTCTGTTGCAATGCCATCTTATTTTCCCAATCATACACGTGTATGTTGCCTTAGTTATTTCTATACATATTCCGCTACCATACAGTTTTACATTCAACTAGTGTTTTTTTACTGTGTTGTCCTGTCGTATCCCTAGCTCTTACACCATACTCCCTCCGTCCGGATTACATATTGCCGAAATGGATAAAAAAGGATGTATCTAGAACTGAAATACGCCTAGACCCATCCATTTTTTCTGGATGGAGGGAATACATGTCAATATGTCATGCCTTTCTATTCTTCAGAACCTATTCCATCTCTCTGCTGTCGCATGTTTTATAATTAAAGCACCATTCTTCTATACAAGGCATGCAAGGGGAAGACGACTATGTTAGAATCTGAAGGGTTACGAACAAGGCCTTTGCAAAAGATCCAAATGCCAGGAGATAATAAGCCAACTCCAGTTTTTATAGATACTGCTCCAGCATGGAGAAACCAACTCCTACTGATAATAAGCAAATTCCAGTGGCCAAAGAACTAGTCCGCTCCAGTCCAGCAAAAACATGTCAACTCAATTCTAAGAAGCCTGTGCGTATCCTTGCATCATGAAATTTTATAGCATGCTGATCATATTTTCTACATGTTTCTTACCCATCTCTCTTTTAGAAAATAAGCTTAACAGATAGAAGAATTTCTGCAATGGTATCGTTTATGAGGAAAGATTCTTGCAGGAATTCTCTGTGCTCCAATGTAGATGTAAGTACCTGTTGTATATCACTATATTTTTACATCAGCATGTATTTTGTTAATCAGCGTGAATCCAACCTTTATCTGATCTAAATTTAGTTGTAGCAAAATGTATGATTAAATGCCACAATGTTGATTTTTGCAAGGAAAACTGCCTGGTAGTTTTGCATCATGAGCTGCATGAGTGTACTATCTCATATCAGTGGGTTTGAATACTTTGGTTCTGCAGTGGGTTTTTCAGTGTTTTTTTACTGTGTTGTCCTGTCGTATCCCTAGCTCTTACATCATACTCCCTCTGTCCAGAATAAATGTCGGAGAAATGGATAAAACTGGATGTATCTAGAACTGAAATATGCCTAGACCCATCTATTTATTTCCGGATGGAGGGAATACATGTCAATATGTCATGCCTTTCTATTCTTCAGTACCTATTCCATCTCTATTGTAGCATGTTTTATAACTGAATCACCATTCTTCTATATAACGCATGCAAGGGGAAGACTGCTATGTTAGAATCTGAAGGGTTACAAAGCAGGTCTTTGCAAAAGATCCAAACGCCAGGAGATAATAAACCAACTCCATTTTTCATAGATACTGCTCCAGCACAAGGAAACCCAACTCCCACTGATAATAAGCAGATTCCAGTGGCCAAAGAACTAGTCCGCTCCAGTCCAGCAAAAGAATGTCAACTCCATTCTAAGAAGTGTGTGCGTATCCTTGCATCATGAAATTTTATAGCATTCTGATCATATTTTCTACATGTTTCTTACCCATCTCTCTTTTAGAAAATAAGGTTAAACGATACCAGACTTCCTCCATTGGGATCGTATTCGAGGAAAATATCTTGCGGGAATTCTCTGTGCTCCAATGCTGATGTAAGTACATGTTGTATATCACTATATTTTTACATCAGCATGTATTTTGTTAATCGGCGTGAATCTAACCTTTATTTGATCTAAAATTAGTTGTAGCAAAATGTTAAAGGCGCCAATGTTGATTTTTGTAAGGAAAACTGCCTGGTAGTTTTGCCTACTGAGCTACATGAATGTACTATCTCATATCACGCACATTACTGAATTGTAGTGCTTCTCTGGTTGTCCATTCATTCATTGTGTCAATGTTGCTTTCATATTACCTTACCTGGCTGATGATAGTTGTGGCATATTGTGTTAATTTGGTGTAGGCTAGTTGCCCAAACATTCGTTGTGTCAATGTTGCTTTCCTATTATCTGACTTGGCCAATGATAGCAATGCTAGTGTGTTAATTTTGTGCAGGCTGCTGAAGATAAGAAGACAAACTCTGAAAACAGCAAGGCAACCCCATTATTTCTTTCTAGTAAATCTAGGCCAGGTAGTATGGCAATAACTCATGATTAATCTGTTTGGTTCCCGTCCTAATTTATGTTATGATGCAGTGGTCGAGACACTCTCCACTATCAATAATACAAGCCTGCCAAAATCGCCATCTGAATCTGTTCAGTATCCTCTGTCTCGAATGCAACGGAATAAATGTATGTTTGTGAACCAATTAATGGCTGAAGCAATGATGGAAATGGTGGATGAATCAGAGGTGCAGAGTCATGCGACACAACAACTGATCAATGTTTTCAGAGACAATGTAGCAAAGCAGCAAGAACTTGCCCACATGCTTATGAGCGTCATATGTGCTGAGGTTGTAGATTGTGACATTGTAGATGGTTAGGTTCTGCTCATTTATTTGCACTGGCATCAATCTTTGATTGCCTAGTGGATGTAATTTCCTGTAATATATGCTGGATGTGCAACGTTATTCCCTGTATGCCGTACCTTTGCTTGATCGGTTTTGGTCATGTGCATAATTTCTCGTCGTAATGGGCTCAAATTATCTAATTTGGCCTAAAGAAATGAACGAACTTTAGTGGGCCCATTAAGTTAATGGGTCGTTACTAGGCCGAAAGTTAATGGTCGGCCCTCTTACCTCCGAGGTCATTAACATGGCGACATCGAAGCGGGCAACAGGTGGCCCCAATTTATTTCACAGGCCGTTACTAAGTTTGGGCTACATATGGCCCAACTATATTGTAGGCCTTTAGTAGGCCGAAAGAGACAGCGGGCTTGTACTGGACCATGAAGAGCATGGGCCGCTAAGAGGCTGAAAGTCAGGTCGTATTGTAAACGGCCCAACTGTGTTGTGGGCCTTTAGCAGGCCGAAAGAGAAACCGGGCTGGTACTGGACCATGAAGGGCATGGGCCGTTAAAAGGCCAAAACTAAGGCCTGACTACAAATGGCCCAACTCATTTATGGTCCGTTAACAGGCCGAAAGGCACACAAGGCCAGGAATTGGTCCAACACTTAAATGGGTCGCTAAAAGGCCAAAACTCAGGTCCGACAACAAATGGCCCAACTGATTTATGGGTCGTCAACAGGCTGAAAGTGACACCGGGCCAGAAATTGGGCCAACACTTAAATGGGCCGCTAAAAGGCCGAAACTCAGGTCTGACTACAAAATGGCCCATCAGATTTATGGGCCGTCAGCAGCCTGAAAGACACACCGGGCCGGAAATTAGCCCAACATTTAAATGGGTCGCTAAAAGGCCAAAAGATGTACATCCTAAAAATTGGCCCATCCATTAAATGGGTCGTTAACAGTCCAAAATCTTATCGGGCTGATATTGAGCCCAAATATATAGCGGGCTGTTAACGGGCTCGAACTGACGATGGGCTGCAATGGTGTTAAATCTTTAATGGGCCATTGACGGGACGAGAATTGGCACATCTCGTATGGGCCGTGGGCTTAAATGGACCTGACACAATTAGGCCTTATATGGGTCGGCCTGCTAATTTTTACTGGGCCAGCCTTTTTCACCGGAATGGGCCACTGTTGGGCCGTGCCACGTGTCGACCTATCATAGCCGCCTACTATCCAATGTGTGGATGACATCTGTCCCAACGGTGAGGCAACATGTGTTTCCTTCGTCCAATCAGAATTTTACACGTGGAAATTTCCCATTGGTCAGGGCTATTAATGGGTTATCGGATCCAAAATCCGATCCGATAGCTTAACGGCGTTCCGTTACAGTGGATGCCACGTGTTAGTCACCCTTGACGAAAGCACTTCTGGGACACGTGATTTATCGTCATGGAAGTGGACACTTTCGTGATGATAATTTTGGTAATGTCGTGGAACACTTCTACAACAACACAGGTATGACTATCTTGATTCTGTCATAAAATCGTCATGGATGTATATGCATGACAAAAAACGCGACCTACTGTGACAAACACGTATCATCACGGAAGTTTTTTTCTGGTGTCCCAGGCCGCCAGCGAGTTATTTTTGACCCCATCCTTAGTATTTTTGGCCCATAAGCAGTATCTACGTAATTTATAAATGTGTTCTACTACTTTTGGGTAGAGTTTGAGCGTGCACAGAGCGTATATCAACATCGAGGTGATGGTCAAATTTAGTAAAGTGAGTTTGGCTCTAGACGACAACAGGGACAATGAAGTGGATAATTTCCTCTCCACACCACACACCAATGGCATGAGTTCCAGCAGTGACGGCCTTGCCGTGCCCATGGGGAGGCCCAGGTAGGTGAAGGGAAGGGAGACAACGGTGCAACCAAACACTTGGGCCAGTTTAGCAGTGCATTGTGGTCCAGATTGATAGGGACCAACATGGACTTATGGAAGTTTATTTTCAGTCCTACAGAGACTGGATAGTCAACCAGGATGGATTTCATGCGAGCAGCTCGATTTGAGCAGGCCGACATCACTAGGATTGTGTCGTCCGCATAGTGTACCACCGGATAGTCGCCACTCTGATAACATCGGAAAGGCAAGTCGATCAACTGCTGGGCAAATGCATCATTGATCGCAGCTTGGAGTAGGTCTGTAGTCAGGACAAAAATCAATGGCGACAAGGGGTCACCTTGCCTCACTCCACACTTGCAATGGAATTTTCTGCCTGGTACTCCATTTAGTAGCATAGATTAAACACCAGAAGCAAAGATTGACGCCATCCAGCCCAGCCATCTATCATCAAAACCCATGTGTTTCATGATCTCCAACATCGGCTCATGTTCTATTGTATCAAAAACTTTGGCAAAGTCAAGCTTGAGGAGCATAATCTCACGTGACGATGTTTGGCATTGATGAATGTCTTCAAACGACCATGCTAGGCAGTCCTGGATGGTTCTCCCCTTGAGAAAGCCCTATTGGTTCCTATGTATGATTTTCAGAATGAATTTTTGTAGGCGATCGGCCAGTATTTTCATAATGATTTTCAGGCAACAATTGAGCAAGGTAATGGGCCTGTAATTATTTGATGTCTCTGGGAAGGAGATTTTCGGTATCAAGGTGATATACCCCTCATTAATACTGGTTATGTCAAGTTTTCCGTCATAGAACTCTTGACACATATTACAGAAATCCTCTTTGATAATGTGCCAGCAGTTCTTGAGAAAGCAGCCATTAAACCCATCAGGTCTGGGGGTCCTGTCAGAAGGTGAAAGTGCGTTATATCGACTAGAGGGGGGGTGAATATGCGACTTTTATGAGAGTCTTCAAAACATGGAAGTTTCGAAGACAAATGATAGAAATAAACCTATTACCATGCAGCGGAAGGTAGACTACACTAGGCAAACCATAGTCAAGTATTCAGTGAAGTGAAAGCACAATGACTAATAGCAGCTAAGTAGTAAGGATCAGGTAGGAAGATATTATGAAGCCAATCAGAACAAGCAGTCACTCAGTGAAGACAAAATATTATGCAATCATACAATGACTTCACAAGGACCAACAGTAAGTAAAGGGGAGGGAAGGATGAAACCAGTGACTCGTTGAAGACAATGATTTGTTGGACCAGTTCCAGTTGCTGTGACAATTGTACGTCTGGTTAGGGCGGCTAGGTATTTAAACCTGAGGACACACAGTCCCGGACACCCACTCCTGAACACGCAGCTCAGGACACCTAGTCCTCACCATATTCCCCTTGAGCTAAGGTCACACAGACCTCGCCCAATCACTCTGGTAAGTCTTCAAGGGAGACTCTCAAACCTTCACAGACTTCGTTCACCGGCGATCCACAATGAGTCTTGGATGCTCAGAACGCGACGCCTAACCGGCTGGAGGATTCACGGTCCTCAAGTGTAATAAGTCTTCAGATCACACAAACAGGAAGACTTAAGTGATGCCTAACATTCTTTGGCTCTGGGTGTTTAGGGCTTTATCCTCGCAAGGAATTCCCTCTCAAAGGCTTCGAGGTGGGTTGCTCTCAAACGACAAAAGCCGTACTCTAACTCTGAGCAGCCAACCGTTTATGGTTGTAGGGGGTGGGCTATTTATAGCCACTAGGCAACCCGACCTGATTTGTCCAAAATGACCCTAGGTCACTAAGGAACTGACACATGTTCCAATGGTCAGATTTTAAACACACACGGCAACTTTACTTGGGCTACAAGAAAAGCTGACTTGTCCAACTCTGGACAAGATTTTCTCTCATAGTCTTCACTCGAAGACATAGGATTTTGGTTAAGCATCACTTCAGTCATTCTGACTGGTTCTATTGGACCCCACTTAACAGTATGGTGGTTCCTATGACTCAACAAAGAAGAAAAAGAACTACGAAAGATCTAAATCTTCGCGCTCCATAGTCTTCATGCGATGTATTCTCTTGTCATAGTCTTCAATGTGAATGTCTTCACATACCGCCTTTGACTTCAATGTCTTCATACATTTTTAAGGGTCATCTCTGGTAGGAAAACCGAGTCAGTGAGGGACTTCTACCTGTGTTATCCTGCAATTCTCACAAACACATTAGTCCCTCAACTAGGTTTGTCGTCAATACTCCAAAACCAACTAGGGGTGGCACTAGATGCACTTACAATCTCCCCCTTTTTGGTGATTGATGAAATAGTTGAAGTTTTCAACGGGGAATATAATATGTGAAATTGTAAAGGATAAGGAATTGTCTTCATAAGTTGTAAGGGCTCCCCCTGAAGATGTGCATATAAGTAATTTGCTTTTGGAATGCAAATGCACATGGCAGGTTGTACTTGTGGAGATCCTCTTCAACTTATGATGAAAATTCATCATGCATGAAAAGTATGTGAAGATAATGACATGCATAATGGAAAATGGACGTCTGCAAAATGATCTATGTGCGGAATTTATCGTTGCACATGTGGAATTTATCATCGCATCACAAAGTAGCAAATGAGTAGCAGACGACCATCGAGTTTAAGTGTTACAACTCAAAGAACCAAATGTATCAAAATGAGAGTTGTAAACACTAGGCAAAACATAAAGTAACCGCCCATATGGACCCGCTTGAAGACTATCAAACTCATATGCTTCTCCCCCTTTTGTCAGTAAGGACCAAAAAGTTTCGAAGACATAGAGCATCTACTCGTTCCCCTGAGGAGTATGTGAAGTAGCAAGGTCGTCGGTGTTGTTAGGCGGTGCAGACGAGCTTGGGGCATTGTTGATGCGTGCTGAAGGAGGGGGCGGTGAAGTAGCATCGTCTTCGTCCTCGATCACTCTGGCATTCACAGTTGCCGCAGAGGAAGAGAACTCAGAGTCTTCAAGAGAGGGAGTTCGTCGCAGCACAGCCCTTCGGGGAGGTGTGGAGTCAAACTTGAAACATTCAGAGAAGCCATCCTCTTGAAGATCATCCTCAGAGCACATAAGCGTCATCCCTTTCCATGTACGCCGACAAGTTTCATGGGCAACAAAGGCATTCTTGACGGCAAGATTGCGAATGCGATTGACATCCACCAAGAGGCTTTTCATTTGACGCTTCAGCCAGTCATGATGCTGATCCTGTTGCTGATGAAGGGCAACCAGAAGCTCTCGGTCATTGAGAACACGAGACCGCTTCTTGGGCCATTGGGCAATGGTGCTTTCAGTGGCTTCAATGAGGGCACAATGAGGTGCACGTGTAGTGCCAGCCAGAGGATAAACACGAGTGACTGCTTCAACTCCTTTAATGTTCTGAGAGAAACTTTGATGCTCCGCATTCTGAAGACTAAGAGGCACCTTGCCAGGCTTTGGATAGAGGACTTCAACGCACATATCCACGTCAGGCATAAAGATCCGATGATTTCGAGCAGAGGGCTGATATGAGATAGCTGAGTGGAGTTTGATCACCCGCATTATCCATGGAGCGTAGAACTTCAAGCCAAAAAGATCAGATCCTGAAGCAGCAAGTTGGCGGATGAAGAAGTCTTGTGCGTTGAAGCATTTGCCGTGAAGAATATAGAAGACCAAAGTCTTCATTGCACCTTCCAGCTTTGCATGTGGGGAATGTCCTTTGATGGGCCAGAGAGTTCGCCTTAAAATGTGATAGATGGTCCTTGGCAGATACTCCAGGTCTTCAACAAGGAACTCCTTAGGATATGCAGCGTCTTGTGGCAAAGGCTTCATCATGCTGAGCATCTGACTCATGTTCGGTTCAGGCTTCTGAAAGATGTTCTCCATAGCTTCATTGTGAAGTTGACATCCAGGTTCATAGAGATCTCCAGGAGTGGGCAGACCAGTGAGCTCAATGATATCAAAGGCTTTGGCTTCGTGATGAACATTTCCTGTCATCCACTCAAGGACCCAAGTCTTTGGATCTCTGTTGTCACCACGTATGTGAAGAGTGGCATAAAATTGGAGCAGCAACTCTTTGTTCCAGTGCTCTTGGTCGGTGATGAAAGGTAACAATCCAACCTCTTTGAAGCAGCCCAGAGCTTCTTCCAAGCAGGGCAGACCAGCTATTACACCAGATGCAGGGCCTGATGATTCCGCTCCAAGTGACGCGCTTGAGCTCAAGTGGGAGTTCGACGAGGACTCTCAACGATACTACGTGTCTTTCCCTGATGATCAGTAGTGGTGCCCAGTTGGGGGTGATCGGGGCCGTGCCGCATGTTGGGTTATCTTTTATTTTGGCGTCGTAGTCGGGCCATGAGTGTTTGAATGATGTAATGTTATTTATGTACCTTGATTGACGTGGCGAGTGTAAGCCAACTATGTTATCTTCCCTTTTATTATCTTATTACATGGGATGTTGTGAAGATTGCCAAACTTGCGACATATGCCTTCAATGCGATTATGCCTCTAAGTCGTGCCTCGACACGTGGGAGATATAGTCGCATCGAGGGTGTTACAGCAGCCATCCTAGGGTCGATGCCAGGACGCACAAGGGCCTTGCGCTTCTCAGCCTCATTGTAGGCTTGCACACACTTGTCAGCCAGGCTCTTCATGCGCTCACGAGAACCTTAAGCTTCTTCACGCTTCTTGAGAAAGGCTTCTTTGAGCTCGTGCAGCATGATCTTGAAGTTCTTGACCTCTTGCACGCTGAGTTTGGCCATATGCTTCTTGAACTGAGCTTTCTCAAAGTAAATCTTCTACTTAAGTTCAACGATGTGCTGGGCTATAGCTAACTCTGAAGCAATGGCACCATGGAAGGCAACACTGAGGCCAATTGGAAGTTGCAGATCTTCAAAGCTGAGGTTGGGCGTGTCAAACCACTCATCAATGAAGTCGTGGATGATTGCCACGTCAAAGAGAGGCAAATTGTTGAAGATTTCTGCTTCTTCTTTGCTCTTGACTAGTTGCTCAAGAGCGTCATCTGCAAGATCTTCATCACTGGACAGATCAATGGCATCGCTGCGCAGAATAGCAGCAGCAGTCAGTTCTTGGCTGGTGTGTGGTAGAGGCATCTTGACTTTCTGGGGCTTGGAGATGTGTGACAGATCTTCAGACTGCACACTGTCTTCAGGAGGTGCAGTAGCCAGTGGCTTCGCCCGTGAGATTTTTGGTGCTGAGGCAGGCTTTGAAGCTTTAGGCTGCTTCAGTTTCTTTGGCTTCGGTGCTGCAGGCGCTTCATCTGATTCGGCGTCATCTGCAGGCTCATCCACGGTTGTCCCTTGAACCACGATATGAGTGATGAGACCTTCCAGGTTGTAGAAGGGCCCAACAAGATTGGGTTCAGCTTCGCGGGTCCCATCGGCACGGGGAGCAGAGGGACCAGGGTTGAAGTCTAATCCCAAAGACTTCTTGTTTTACTTCACCGAATTCTGGGCAAACTGGAAGTTGCGCTTGAACAGATTGTCGTCACGACACCATAGCAGTGACGATGGGTCAGCATCCGCAGGCTGTGGTCCACGGACCATGCAGGGATAGAAGCCTTATTCAATGTCTTCATCTCTGGACCTGGGTTGAAGATTTTTGTATAGGATGTCTCCCCATGGTCGCTTGATGGCATTCTTCTCAGCATATTCCTTTGTCACAAACTTGTACTTGAAACACTGTTCTGCCCAATATCGTCGAATCCATTGGATTCATGTCTTGCGTTAATTGTAATCCTCTTCAGGATCTATCTTGTACAGCTCTGAGAGGTCATCGGGCAGATCTCTTGATGTTTCTCCTCGACGCTTTCTGCCACCCTTCCTTGCCGATTTCTCTGCAGCCATGAACTTTAAACTGAATGGCTTCAATACATTCAAAGGCTTCAAGGGCTTTCGCTTGCTGGACAAACAGGAACTGGCTTCGGGAGAATTTATGTGATGTTGTAAGAATTCTGCAAATGAATGCAGACTATGAGAACCAAGGGATTCTCCCACGGACATGTACCTGTGACAGCATTAAGGTGCGAGGGAAGGGGAAGAGGCCATATGCATTCTCAGAAGATTTTGAAGATAAATCAGTTTAGAAGACATTGACCTCATCGTGCGAAGACATTCACTCATAGATAAGGAGTTGGTTCCAGATTTGTACGAATCCACAGATCAGTACAAGTGAGGAATCTAAATACTTTGTGAAGCATAAGTGAATATACTAGGCATATTATGAGATGCAGTATGAAATAGATCCAACTTGTGTGAACAGAAACTGCTTGTGGTAGAAAGTGACGAATCTATAGGATCAAAGGGGCTGTAAAAAGGAAGTTTTATTTACCACACGAAGAATTGCTAGACGGAGTGGAAGCAGAGGCCGAGCAGTTCGATCATCCGTGCCCTAACTTGGCGACGGAGGACAGCTACGGCGACGGCGGAGAAGACGATGTCCGCGGTCGGCGTGAAGATGGCGTCGAAGAGGTTGCGGCAGCTAAGCGCTTCGTCGTCGGCGTCGTCGAGGGCTAGCGGTGGCACTAGGGTTCGTGCGAGAGTGGAAGAAGAGATAATGACTGTGGTGAGGCGTGTATTTATAGCGACAGGGGCGGCTCAGTGTTATTACACAGGTGCCCCTGGCGATTCACATCTGATGAACACGTGGCCATCATGCAGCATATCGGAGGTTGTTCCACGTCCCACGCACGCCTGGATTGTCGGGTGGTTGTTCCCACTTCTCCGGGTTCCAGGTGAAGGAATTAGCATTGAAAGCGGACTTAATGTTTATCTCTGTATCTTCTGCTGACAAGGACGCAGAGAAGACGTTTGACAGTTTCAAGAGAATGCATATGATTTGGAGAGATAGAGTTTGAGATAGAAAGCATAGAGAGGTTAGGGTCCGATCACATTCACTTAGTTCAAAAGATTCAACAAGAAGACATAGCTATAAGTGAATGTTGTAGAGGACAGAACACTAGTATATATATATATATTTATATATATATATATATATATATATATATAATCAACATAGTGAAGATAATCATGAAGACATTTTGAGATTGAAGCCAAACCAAATGTGAAGACATAGCAAATATAACGCCATGAGTGAAACACTTCAAACAGATCATTTGGTGGTGGCGTTACCCACCGTATAGGAAGTATTAGACCCAGACACGGCGCATAATTATCGTGGCGCTCCGAAGTCAAATTCCTCATTAATGTATTCACACTTAGAATGCATGTCTTCATTGATTGAAGATATACTTTACTTCGTGTGTTGCACATCTAAGTCATCAATAAGCATAAGTGTTAGGATGTGTGCCTGATCACAAGACATTTGAGGATTCCAAGATATTTAGCTCACACCGTAACTTGCAAAATCTCTTCTCATCCAAGGGCTTCGTGAAGATATCTGCCAATTGCTCTTCAATGTTGACGTGTATGATATCAATATCTTCCTTCACAACATGATCTCTGAGAAAGTGATGACGAATCTCAATGTGCTTTGTCTTCGAGTGTTGAACTGGGTTGGTGGCAATCTTGATGGCGCTTTCGTTGTCGCAGTAGAGTGGCACTTGCTTCAAATGAATGCCATAGTCTTTGAGTGTTTGCTTCATCCACAGAAGCTGAGCGCAGCAAGATCCAGCAGCAATGTATTCAAATTCAGCAGTGGAGAGAGATACACAGTTCTGCTTCTTTGAGGACCAACATACAAGTGATCGTCCCAGAAAATGACATGTGCCTGATGTAGACTTGCAATCCACCTTGTCACCAGCATAATCAGCATCCGAGAATCCAACCAGATCAAACTCTGAGCCCTTTGGATACCATAATCCTAGAGTTGGGGTGTAAGCCAAATATCGAAGAATTCGCTTCACAGCTAAGTGATGCGATTCCTTTGGTGCCGCTTGGAATCAAGCACACATGCAAACACTAAGCATAATATCTGGCCTAGATGCACATAGATAAAGTAAAGAACCAATCATGGAGCAGTATACCTTTTGATCGAACTCTTTACCATTGTCGTCGGGACCCAGATGATGTTTTGCTGGCATTGGCATCGTGAAGCCTTTGCAGTCTTGCATACTGAACTTCTTCAGGCAATCTTTGAGATACTTCTCTTAAGATATAAAGATGTCGTTGCGTTGCTGACGTATCATGTCAGGATGTTTTGGATCTTCAAAGCCAGGCGGTTGTGCAACATACACTTCTTCTTCAATCTTGCCATTGAGAAAAGCGCTCTTCACATCCATTTCATATAGAAGTATGTTATGATGATTTGCATAGGCCAGCAGTATGCGTATGGCTTCAATTTGAGCCATGGGAGCAAATGTTTCATCGAAGTGAATCCCTTCAACTTGAGTATATCCTTGAGCAATGAGACGAGCTTTGTTTCTGACAACTTGACCATGCTCATCTTGCTTGTTGCGATATATCCATTTGGTGCCTATTATATTGTGCTTCCGAGGATCAGGACGCTTAACCAGTTCCCAAACATTATTCAGCTCAAATTGTTGAAGCTCTTCTTGCATAGCTTGAATCCATTCAGGTTCCATGAAGGCTTCTTCAACTTTCTTGGGTTCTGTTATTGAGACGAATGCGAAGTGCCCACAAAAATTTGCTAGCTGTGTTACCCTTGAACGAGTGAGTGGACCTGGTGCATTGATGCTATCAATTATCCTCTCAATCTGCACTTCATTTGCAACACGAGGATGTACAGGACGAAGATTTTGCTCTTGCTGATCATTGTCATTGTTAGAGGGATTGTCTTGAGGCTGAGCATTGTCTTCAGGTTGATCAGGTGCGGAGATGATAAGTTCCTCTTCAGGTTGAGCTTCAGAGGGTACGATTTCTCCAGTTCCCATAAGTTTCATTGATTCACTGGATGGAACTTCATCTAGCACATTTGGCAGGTGCTCTCTTTGTGAGCCGTTAGTCTCATCGAACCGCACATCCACTGTTTCAACCACTTTATAATGAAAGAGATTGAAGACTCTGTAGGAGTGCGAATCCTTTCCATATCCAAGCATAAAACCCTCATGTGCTTTTGGTGCAAATTTTGAGGTGTGATGTGGATCCTTGATCCAGCACCTGGCGCCAAATACTCTGAAGTAACTGACATCTGGCTTTTTGCCAGTAAGGAGCTCATAAGATGTCTTGTTCAGAAGCTTGTGAAGATAAACACGGTTGATTGTATGGCATGCAGTATCAATGGCTTCAGGCCAGAATTTTCTTGGAGTCTTGTATTCATCAAGCATCGTTCGGGCCATCTCAATGAGTGTTCTATTCTTGCGTTCGACGGCGCCATTCTGCTGTGGCGTGTACGGAGCTGAGAATTCATGTATGATGCCCAAAGTATCGAGATATGTATCAAGGCCAGTGTTCTTGAATTCAGTGCCATTGTCACTTCTTATGTGATTTATCTTGGCGCCATAGTTGTTCATTGCTCGATTGGCGAAGCGTCTGAAGACATCCTGCACTTCAGTCTTGTAGAGGATTATATGCACCCAAGTATATCTAGAATAATCATCAGCAATGACAAAGCCATAGAGACAAGCAGTAGTAGTAAGAGTTAAGTAATGAGTGGGACCGAAAAGATCCATGTGGAGCAGTTCGAAGGGTCGAGTCGTTGTAATGATTGTCTTCGAGGGATGCTTGGCCCTCGTCATCTTTCCTGCTTCACAGGCACCGCATAAGTGATCTTTCTTGAACTTGAGGCCCTCGATGCCTATGACATGCTTCTTCTTTGCAAGGGTGTGCAGGTTCCTCATGCCAGCATGCCCTAGCCTCCGATGCCAGAGCTAGCATTCTGAAGCTTTTGCCAGAAGACATACGGCAAGCTGTGGTCCTGCTGAGAAATCTACCACGTACAAATCATCTTTCTGATACCCTTCAAACACTAGAGACTTGTTAGATTCAATTAGAACAAGGGAACGATATTTTCCAAACATCACGATCATGTTTAAATCGCAAAGCATTGAGACAGACATTAAGTTGAAACCAAGGAATTCAACAAGCATGACTTTATCCATGTGTTGATCCTTTGAGATTGCAACTCTACCTAGACCCAATACCTTACTTTACCAGTGTCAGCAAATGTGATGTGACTTTGGTCGGATGGACGTAAGGTTGAGTCCATAAGAAGGCTTCTCTTGCCAGTCATGTGATTGGTACACCCACTATCAATAATCCATTCTGAAGCTGCTGGTGTCGTACCCTACAGTGCAGTTAGGGGATAGGCTTCACGAAGAGAATTGTGAAGCAAAAACATTTGACGAACCAGTGGGTTATGAAAGCTTAGATCGAGATTTGGACTGATAGGGCGAGTAGCAAGCGATTCAGGAACAAAGTACATAATAAGACCATTTGGGCATTTGATCTTGCGCCCTACAAGATGTTTAAGGTCCCCAGCAATAGCGTCAGACATATTTGGTTTTCTGCTGGAGACCTTTCCCTGCAAAAGAGAGTTAAGTTGTCTTAGCCACCCACATCTTCAAGGGTGGCTTTGAAGCAATGAGTCTAAGTGCAGCATCTGAGAACTTTGGCTTTGGAGCCCTAGCAAAAAGTCTTGCAGGTGGACAATAGTACTCATAAGAATAAGCAGAATAGTTCTTGGTCTTATGAACATGGCGGTTTGATGAACCGCGCTCATATTCATAGGCCTAAGTATGGCTTCCCTGCAAAACATTTGCGTTAGTGCGACTCAGGTGAGTCCTCTGTCTGTATGAAGCCTTTGGACCGTATGAAGCCTGTGGTCTGGGGTTTGTCTTCTTCACTTGTGGTGTCATGATGACATTCATAGGAAGATTCTCCAAGCACCTTTTCGGCACCCAGATCTTCTTCATAGGCGGTCCATTCCTGCAGTTAGTACCAATATACCTGGCAAACACTTCACCATTCTGATTCTTAAACAGTTTATAGTTTGCATCAAAGGATTCATCAATAACAATGGGATTAGCACAAGTGAAGCCAGATAGGGTGGATGGATCCGCTGAAGGTTCCTTTGCAGCAACCCATGTGGTTTTGGGGTACTGCTTAGGTTTCCAGTAAGAGCCATCAGCATTCATTTTCCTTTCGAACCCAACACCCTCTTTCCTAGGGTTTCGGTTCAGGATCTGCCTTTTGAGGACATCACATAGTGTCTGATGCCCTTTGAGACTTTTGTACATCCCTGTTTCAACCAGTGTCTTCAACCTACCATTCTCATCAGCAATAGCAGTGGTATCCTCAGCAGAGGGGTTAGTTACCACATCAACAGTTGAAGATATTGCAATAGTAGCAGCAGTAGAACATTCAGCAACAGAGGTAGCGTTATCACGCTCAATGCATTTAAGACATGGTGGTTCAAATCCTTCCTGAGCGGAACTGATCTGTTTGGCGTGAAGTGACTCGTTTTCCTTTTGAAGATCTTCTCTCAATTTCTCAAGATCTTGCTTCCTTTGAAGATAATCATAGGAAAGCCTTTCATGAGTTTTTGAGAGCGTTTCATGACGACTTTCAAGTTACTCATACATAACATGAAGATTTTTTATGTCTTCAATTAAGGACTGAGATCGAGTCATTTCAGCGTCTAAGAGATCATCGCTTTTGTCTAACAGTTTTTGAATATGTTCCATAGCTTTCTGTTGTTCAGTTGCAATTTTAGCAAGTGTTTTGTAGCTGGGTTTGGAATCACAATCAGAGTCATCTTCACTAGATGTTTGATAGTGAGTAGTGCGTGTGTTTACCTTGGCACCGCATGCCATGAAGCAGTAGGTAGGAGTGGAGTAGTCCTTGTCATTTGCATCGGTGTTGGTGATGAAGTCGTTGTCTTCAGTGTTGAAGATGGACTTGGCAACGTATGTTGTAGGCAGACTCGCAACACCAGAATCGGACTCCTCCTCAGACTCCACCTCCGCCTCCTCAGAAGTGGACGCCTCCTCTGAATCCATTTCCTTGCCAACAAACGCACGTGCCTTGCCAGATGAGCTCTTCTTGTGTGATGAAGACTTGGAGAAAGACTTGGAAAAAGACTTTGAGTATTTCTTCTTCTTCTTGTCGTCAGAGTCATACTCCTTGCTCTTCTTCTTCTTCTTGTTCTCATTGTCCCACTGCGGACACTCAGAGATGTAGTGGCCAGGTTTCTTGCACTTGTGGCATGATCTTTTCTTGTAGTCATGAGCAGAAGCTTCATCATTCCTTGAGCTTGGTCGTGAAGACTTTCTGAAGCCTTTCTTCTTGGTGAATTTTTGGAACTTCTTCACAAGCATAGCAAGCTCCTTTCCAATGTCTCCGGGATCATCAGAACTGCTGTCAGATTCTTCTTCAGATGTGGAGACAACTTTTGCCTTCAAGGCACGAGTTCGCCCATAGTTGGGACCGTAGATGTCTCTTTTCTCAGAAAGCTGAAACTCGTGTGTGTTGAGCCTCTCAAGTATGTCAGACAGATCGAGTGTCTTGAAGTCAGGACGTTCTTGAATCATCAGGGCTAGGGTGTCAAACGAGCTGTCAAGTGATCTCAGGAGTGTCTTGATGACTTTATGCTTGGTGATCTCAGTGGCGCCGAGAGCTTGAAGCTCATTTGTGATGTCAGTGAGTTGATCAAACGTGAGCTGGACATTCTCATTGTCATTTCTCTTGAAGTGGTTGAAGAGGTTGTGAAGGACACTAATTCTCTAATCTCTCTGGGTTGAGACGCCTTCATTGACCTTGGAGAGCCAGTCCCAGACTAGCTTAGATGTTTCCAAAGCACTTACACGGCCATACTGTCCTTTGGTTAGATGACCATAGATGATGTTCTTGGCAGTGGAGTCCAGTTGAACGAACTTCTTAACATCAGCAGCAGTGACACCTTCACCAGCCTTGGGAACGCCATTCTTGACGACATACCATAGGTCGGCATCAATGGCTTCAAGATGCCTGCGCATCTTATTCTTCCAGTAGGGATATTCAGTTCCATCGAAGACGGGGCATGCAACGAAGACTTTAATTATCCCTGCAGTCGACATAGCTAAAACTCCAGGTGGTTAAACCGAATCACACAGAACAAGGGAGTACCTTGCTCTGATACCAATTGAAAGTGCGTTATATCGACTAGAGGGGGGGTGAATAGGCGATTTTTATGAGAGTCTTCAAAACGTGGAAGTTTCGAAGACAAATGATAGAAATAAACCTATTACCATGCAGCGGAAGGTAGACTACACTAGGAAAACCATAGTCAAGGATTCAGTGAAGTGAAAGCACAATGACTAATAGCAGCTAGGTAGTAAGGAACAGGTAGGAAGATATTATGGAGCCAATCAGAACAAGCAGTCACTCAGTGAAGACAAAAGATTATGCAGTCATACAATGACTTCACAAGGACCAACAGTAAGTAAAGGGAAGGGAAGGATGAAACCAGTGACTCGTTGAAGACAATGATTTGTTGGCCCAGTTCCAGTTGCTGTGACAACTGTACATCTGGTTAGGGCGTCTAGGTATTTAAACCTGAGGACACACAGTCCCGGACACCCAGTCCTGAATACGCAGCTCAGGACACCCAGTCCTCATCATATTCCCCTTGAGCTAAGGTCACACAGACCTCGCCCAATCACTCTGGTAAGTCTTCAAGGTAGACTCCCAAACCTTGACAGACTTCGTTCACTGGCGATCCACAATGACTCTTGGATGCTCAGAACGCGACGCCTAACCAGCTGGAGGATTCACAGTCCTCAAGTGTAATAAGTCTTCAGATCACACAAACAGGAAGACTTAAGTGATGCCTAACACTCTTTGGCTCTGGGTGTTTAGGGCTTTATCCTCGCAAGGAATTCCCTCTCAAAGGCTTCGAGGTGGGTTGCTCTCAAACGAAAAAAGCTGTACTCTAACTCTGAGCAGCCAACCGTTTATGGTTGTAGGGGGTGGGCTATTTATAGCCACTAGGCAACCCTACCTGATTTGTCCAAAATGACCTTGGGTCACTAAGGAACTGACATGTGTTCCAACTGTCAGATTTCAAACACACACGGCAACTTTACTTGGCCTACAAGCAAAGCTGACTTGTCCAACTCTGGACAAGATTCGCTCTCATAGTCTTCACTCGAAGACATAGGATTTTGGTTAAGCATCACTTTAGTCATTCTGACTGGTTCTCTTGGACCCCACTTAAGAGTACGGTGGTTCCTATGACTCAACAAAGAAGAAAAAGAACTACGAAAGATCTAAATCTTCACGCTCCATAGTCTTCATGCGATGTATTCTCTTGTCATAGTCTTCAATGTGAATGTCTTCACATACCGCCTTTGACTTCAATGTCTTCATACATTTTTAGGGGTCATCTCTGGTAGGAAAACCGAATCAATGAGGGAATTCTACCTGTGTTGTCCTGCAATTCTCACAAACACATTAATCCCTCAACTAGGTTTGTCATCAATACTCCAAAACCAACTAGGGGTGGCAGTATATGCACTTACAGAAGGCATTTCCTAGACCACAACATCGATTTCTTCGTTTGTAAAGGGAGCCGAGAGCGCGTCCAAACCCTCAATCCTACGAATGATCCAGCGAAGATCAAAGCGCATGTTTGTGGGCTTAGAAGAGCCCAAGTGCTCTTTGTAGGTTTTGTGCAACACCCCTCCCTTACCAGAATGATCACTCACTACCACGTCTCCATCACGCAAGTTGGCAATGGAGTTGTGCCTAAACCTCTCAGTACCGAGGGACTGAAAGAGTGTAGTGTTCTCATTTGCAAATCTGAAGTATCTGATGGTGCATCTCTTTGTCCAATATTCGTTTTGATATTTGAGTAGTTGGTTCAGATGGAGTTTACGGATGTGCCTGAAGTTTGCTTCTTGAATGAAGAGATTTTCTCTTGTCCTCAAGGGCATCCATGTTGGAAAATGCTTCATTGTTGTTATCGATCATGATTTTCAGGTTAGAGACGCCCCGACTCCAATGCTTGAGATCATACCAGAGTGCCTTGAGCTTCTTGCAGACAAGTGCTGCAGAATTGGGGCATGGCAGGGTTTAGCCCATGAGCACGCCACTACGTCAGTGAAACCAGCATGATTGACCCAGAAGTTTTCAAAGCGAAATAACTTGGACTTGGGGATTTTGGACTCGCTCATTCACACACGAAATATGATCAGAAACTGGTCTACCTAGAGCATGACCATCGTGTTGGGGAAGGATGTAGTCCAATTGGATGAAGAGAAAAACTAGTCATGTTGCTCGAGCAGTTGGTCATTTTGCATGTTGCTCCACGTGAAAGACCTGCCTTTAACGGGTAGTTCCATTAGGGATTGTGCATGTATGATATCATTAAATAAAAGCATCTCATCATGGTCACCTCCTAGCTTATTCCTGTTTGTCATGGATTGTATGAAGTGAAAATCCCCCCAAATTAACCAGTTTTCATCATCAGGAATATTTAGATCTAATAGCCAGGAAGTACAGTCTGCCCGCCTTTGGCCAAAGCAGGGACCATACACATTCACCAAATTCCACGATTCTTTCGATTGCGTGGCAAAAAAAAGAAACACCCACCGGAAAAGAATCCACGTGCCATGGCGTGCCCACAAAGACCGAGCTATTCCAGATAGTGATAATACCGCCCGAGGCACCCATCGAAGGAGAAAATACAAATTTATAAAATCGCTTGGGGCAGAAAGTTTTAATAAACGATAAATCAAAAGATTCCCGCATAGTCTCTTGGATGCATAGCACCGAACATCCACTAGTATCAATCGCATTTCTAAGGGCCAAAAGTTTACTTTCAGAGTTAATCCCTTTGATATTCCACGATAACACGTTCCAGGATTTATTCATAAACACAGAAAAGCTTAGATACCACCATCGGAGGCTTTCTGTTGGGCATCCAGCTGCTTTTCCTCACAGAGATCTTCAGGAGCAATACCACAGCGATCGCCCACCTGCTGAAGTTCCTCAATCGAGGTAGGAGGCGGGCACGCCTCACCTTGAGCTTCTATGGGAGTGGCAGCGATGGAGATAGCCCTTACAGATGGTACAACTCTGGCCTTCACCCTTGATCGGTTCTACTTGGCGTCAGAGATCTGATTGACTTTGAAGCCATCATATTTGTTCGATCTAGCGCTCCTCCGGACTGCAATGATGTCTAGCGGAGCTTTAGCATTATGGGGTGTAGCCACGTTAAACAGGGACGAGGACGCAAGCAGCTGCAGCGCATTACCAGGGGAGTGGGGACCTATTCAGACTGGATGTCCAAGATCTTAGGTACCACCTAAGTTGTTGTAGTAGCGATCACCTGGGACTAAGCAACAACATTCTCCTTATCTTTGGCAGCATCAATCAAAGCACTTGGAGCAGTACAAATCAGATTGAGAGGAATAATGTGTGCTCCTAGTTGGAATTGTGAGCTAAAGATTGCAGATAGATAATCAAGTTCAGGCTGAGCATGCAGCATCCACAAAACACAGGCTGTCTCCAATTGCCTCTGAATGAACCTGAAGAGATTTATAGGGAACATGACATTCTCCGATTGCACATTGGTGAGAGCAGGCCTGTATATTCATTTGAGCATTGCTCATATCCACAACAGCAGTTCATAGTACATGGCTATTGGAACATTGTAGGATACTCCTCCAGCTCTGACAAAAGCAGCATGGGTAGTGGGATTGCCAAGAATAAAGCTATCAGCCAGTTCTTCCACAGCTGCAACCTCCTCCTGAGAAGACCAGACATCAGATAAATTATCTTGTATGTTGTGTTCAGGGTCAACTCCATCCATCAGAATGGAACATGGTACTGAAAAAAGGATCTGAAGATGAAACCAGTATAAGGTGGTGGTATCACAGGCCAGACTCTCCAACCATTTTCCTGAATCTGTTCTGGGGCAGGGGTCGGTGCATTCCTAGCGGCTTCATTCAGAGCTTGCTGAGTAGCCATGTCATCGAGGTGAGCCTGTTGCATGACGGTGTAGTATGGAAGTTCATACGGATGTGGCGAAGCATTAAGAAGGGGAGGGGATTCCTCAGTGCCCACCAGCCCAGGAATAGTGTTTCTTCCATTGAGCACATACACCGGAACAGACGAAGAACGACCCAGACCCGACAGCAATCCAACTCTAGTGACCAAGAGATTGTGTGGTACTTCAGCAACATCCTTGATATGAAATTTAACCAAAACACAGGCTTTGTTTTGACCGGGGCGTGGCCAAACAAGAAATTTGCCAAAGTTTGTCACTGCCTTATGAACATAGTGTTCAGTTTGTAATCCATGGGAAAATCAAGAAGCATAATCTAGACCTCATACTCAAACACAGGCATACGCATATTAATAACCTCATCACGTGGAACCAGAGAGAAGGTAGAATCATCATTCAATGAATGGGGCCCTTCTCTAATCGATGCATCTCTAATTTCCATATCTGAGAAAACTACACGCCCAATGCCCAATGGATAGATGAAATCACGAAGCAGATCATACTCCAAATAGACCTTGATAATGCGGCACACTTCAGCAAGCCAGAACTCTTTGTGATGATCAGGGACGGGGGGATCGAAAGAGACGATGGCATACCTATCATGGTTGAACGTAGGATCATCCACCACCATGGCATGGCCCTGGAAGCAATGCTTGAGCCGTTCATATATATATTCCTTTGTTGGCACAGAGGAAATGTCCACCATTAACTTAACACTCTCATTATCGTATCCATCTTGCCAACCATCCAGAATAGAGAAAAGTTTATCCTCAGGAATAGATTCCCATAAACCCTGTGTAAACAGATAACCCTGGAAAGATGGCAATGTATCGGAAGAATCAGAAGAGATCGGTAAGTTGATAGCCCCAATCCGAAAAGATCTAGATCCTCCTAAGAAACCGGAGCTGAAAACCTGCCAAAAGAAATCTCTGGTATGCTGCGATCGCCGTAATGTCTCTCTATCGGCGTCGAGATCAGTCCCAATTTTTCAAAGACCGAGATAGAGGACGATTCAATAGCATCTTTGGATTTGGATGAAGCCATTTTGATTTAATAGGCGAACCAGTTGATGAAGCCAGATAATCAATCTTAGTGTCTGCACGCCAGCCACCAGTCAGAGGGAGAGATGTTGCACCTCGATGAAGATGAAAATGGCATATGAAGTCCGGCCAGATGCGATCACGTAGGCCATAAATAAAATGACCCACATGATTAGATCCCACTGAGAACCGAAAATGCCGATCGCCAAAATGAAGCATCTTAAAACCTTCACTGATCCCACCAATACAAGATTGGAGGGCCAAACCCACTAAATCCACTAAGAGAGGAAAAGAGGCCGAGGAGAAAGAAACCTCAAGGAATAACTCCTTGGAGTTTGGGTTGGGGACGAAGTGAACCGTAGATCCAAATCATGCAAGCACCTGGCCCTCGACCTTAAGGCTCTGGTTCTTCAGCAGCCACAGTGTCGCCACTCCTTCGATGGGGCGCTTTGGCGACATCCTCATACACTGATGGCTTTGAGGACTGAGAGCGGCATCGAGGATGCAAGTGGAGAGAGAGGATTGTGTGTGTGGTAAGGATGGGGGGTGCGGCCGCTCGGGTGCACCGTTAATATGGAGTAGCGGGAGTTGTGGGAGATAGGCAGGCAGCGGGCAAACGGATTGCTCGCCTCCTAGTGAGCTTGCACACCAGACTCCTGGCATGCCTACCAAAGTTTCACACAGCTACTCGCATACCTCCTGATGACACTATGCAGTGAGCACGCCTCCGTCAATTCACACACCTGCATGCACGTCTCCCGATCTGCCTGCACGGTGGACTGCTCGCATGCGTCCTGTCAACTCACGCCTACTCGCATAGCACACGGGTCACGCGGCGGCACGTATATTGTTTTTCTATTTGGATGACTAATGCTCTCGCTTCATTGCTTAACTGAAGCATGGCACGTATCCATTGTTAGTCTAACACTCACGGTTCGAATAAATAATCCGTTTGGGATATTGGTTCCCAATTATTAATAATCTCCCGTTTGTAAATAGATAAAGATTACATCAAAACTGGTCTCAAATTTGACAAAAAAAAGTAGAATGCCACTTTGTATTGGTGTCCATATGACAACACGATAAGTTTCATGAACTTCAAATAAGTTTTGGATGTACTAGAATTTAAAAATCAAGATTCTCAATGTTTGAAATTTGTTGCACGGGGAGTAAACATGCACTTAGTGAGACACATGTGTTTTTGCAATCCATTTAGGTACACTGTCACGTGTGCATGTACCTCAAATTTGATTTTTGCACATTATATGCGTATAAAATCAATCAATTAATGTACTAAAACATCTTAATGATCTCTTTTTGTCAAAATTGAAACGTCCCTGCTTTGGTAACATATGTTCACTGTGGGATTTAATTTAACCTGCATCGTAGTTCTGGTGGATTAGGGTGTGTGTGGGTGTGTGCATCTGGGGGTGGCGGGTTGCTCGCAGTACACTACGAGTTGTGAGCCATCGTGTGGGTTGGCCGTTTTGTTAGGCAGGCCGGTGCCACATTAGAGTCGTGAATTCGTTATTTAAAACATTACACAACTCTTTTATGCATACATGTTTTGGCCACATGCAGTCGATGGTTTTCCTACATGTCACTCGATACTCGCGTGTGACGCTTTATGTGGGCCCACGAGGTCGTCATCCATCACTTTGACGAACAGCCGACAGTGAGGTTAATTTGACCAGCAATGTAGAATCTTTTTGTTTGTGTTATGGTGGTATATAGTACGCGTCGAAGACGTGGGAGGGGACTAGCATATATACTATATGTACGCGTCCATGAACAAGTACACCTCACTCAGTGTCTGGACTTTTCGATTTCCGAGGCACATGCCACATCAAAATGTGAAATTGGCTATTCAAACATCACACAACACCACTTGTGACGCTTCCTTCTGTGGGCCCATGAGGCCATCGTCAATGCATGCATGCATCACTTTGACCTACATCGGGAGAGGTTAATTAATTTCACCATCGGTGATGATTCTTTTGGGCTGTATATATTATGGTAGGAGCATATAGTATGCGTCAAAGAGGGGGGAATGGACCATCATATGTAGTACGCTTCATGAACCTCGCTCTGTGTGGGTGCATGTTTTACGGTTTTTTAGGCATGTGGCACATCAAAGTTGTGCATTTTGGGTATTCAACATATATATGTTTGGCCCACAAGCAAAGAGATGGTGGTTGTCCTCTCGCACCCACTTAAGCGGTTATTAGCGATATCGATGTTTTCCATCTGTGGGCCCGCTTGGTCCATCACTACTTTTTGCCTGACAACAAGAGAGGTTAATTTGACTTAGGAGGGGATTATTTTTTTGCTTGTAATACAGTATATATATATATATATATATATATATATATCATGCTCTGGGATGACATGCCTGATAAAGTTTGAGCACACACACATGCATGTGTACACATGAAGCCCTCCCATCGAGTCGAACTGGCTAGTACAACGACACGTCATGAACCGATCGCTCTATGTGGGGAGTGTACAATTTTCGATGAACACACCACATCAATGTTGTGAAATGGTATTCAAACATGCATGCACGCATCACCTCCATACATATGCAGGTAGTGGTTGCCTTCAAACTGTACACTCCCTCGCATGGTTATTAGCCTATATATTAATGGGCCCGTGTGGACATCCATGATCACCTTGACCGACAACTTGATAGGTTACCATGGCGGATTCTTCATTTGGTCTGTGTTATCGTAGTATAGGTCATGGTGAGATTCATACCTAATTAAGTTTAAGCGCATATACCATGCACGCATGCATGTATCAATCCCCATCGTTGGCTTGAAGTGTGGTGTAACATACATATGCACTGTCAACCTAACCCTCACTCAGTGTGGGGGTTTCTAGTTCGAAATCACGGTGGCACATCAAAGTTGTTCCATTGTGTACTCACAAACACACCTCTCCATACATATGTTTGGGCCAGACACATGCAGTGGTTGTCTTCGGGGACTAGCTACTTGCGTGATTATTGGCGAGCTAGCCCATCTCCGAGGTCGCATGGACGACCATCAGTTTGACTAACAACAAGAGAGAGGTTGTACGACCAAGGTGGATTATTCTTTGTCCGTTTTACGATCCATCTTAGTGAGATATGCCTCTCTGTCCCGCCGACTGAAAGTGTGTGTGGGGGGCTGCTACTTCGCACTTTGCTAGGTGAACCTCGGTTGGGGGGGCATGCATTCATAGCTTAGGATTACCTTCATGCCGATACGAGGTTGGGGGGCTGCGAGCTACTTCACACTTTGCT
>NC_041384.1:276049930-276076111 GCF_002162155.2 Triticum dicoccoides | reverse complement strand
GCTACTTCGCACTTTGCTAGGTCAACCTCGGTTGGGGGGGAGGGGGCATGCATTCATAGCTTAGGATTCCCTTCGAGCCAACACGAGGGGGGGCTCCTAGCTACTTCGCACTTTGCAAAGTCAACCTCGTTTGGGGGGTGGGGTCATGCATTCATAGTTTAGGATTCCCTTCATGCCGACCCGAGGGGGGGTGGGGGAAAGCAATACTGTGCGCTTTGCGAGATAGGTGCCACATCGAAGTTACATTTGGTATTTGAAAATCAAACCACCCTTTTCATACATAGATTTGGTCCACATGCAAGTGTGTTCATGTCTGACCCTCTCCCGCATCATTTTTCGCCAAATTTATGAACATTAGAGAAGTCGGATGATGCAACAGACACGAATCACTCAAACAAACCATGTGCATTGTGCTAAAGGAGGCTTCCCCTCTCAAAAATACCTACCCGCCAGCTGCTTTTTTCTATTTGATAACACATGGTTATTGTGTTTCGACCGTGTGTGGTGTTTCTTGTTCCCAATCCCGCCTGCATCCCATGAAAATATCCGCCCGCCTCGAGGGTTTTTCTGTTTCATAACACACAGTTGTTATCTTTGGACCGTCTGGGATGCACCATCATCAAAATGTTCAATAGCCCCGGCATTTCACTCCCGCGTAGTAAAATTTTCAGTACCCGCGTCATTTCCTCAAACACACACCCTGCCCCCTCCCCTCCACACACACACACACACACACACTAAAACCTTCATGGGCATGCACGCACACACACACACCCTCTCCCTCACTCGAAACCCTAGAAAGGTCCGCGCCGCCGCCGCCGCAAGGCCTCCATTGTCAGCATCTACTGGTTTGCCCGTGCAGCTTACCCACCGATCTACCCAGGACGCCCTGAGTATCTTAGATGACGCCTGCCAAACGCCCCCTTTCCCATAGATCCCCATCCCCCACTCTAGAGCATCACAGCCTAATCTTGGCTACGCTTCCCGTGTAGCTCGAGGGGCGACTCGCCCAAAAGAGGTGTATCGTGGTCTCTTTGCCCGACGTTGCCGAGAAAGCTGACGACCATTACTGGCGGCAGGCACTCAAGCAGCGGGCTAGATTATGCGGGCATGTCTCGGTCGCCGGCTACAACATCGAGGTCATCGACAGTGATGGTGTAACACCCCGAGACCGATGTGCCAGGTGTCCTCCAGTTATTTGCTGTTGTTGCCTTGTCTTTGCTTGCGTGTCATGCATTGCATATCATGTCATCATGTGCATTTCATTTGCATACATGTTCGTCTCATGCATCCGAGCATTTTTCCCGTTGTCCGTTTTGCAATCCAGCGCTGCTATGTCACCCGGTGTCCCCTTTTACCTCTTTTCGTGTTCGGGTGTTAAACGTTTTCGGACTGGACCGAGACTTGTCATGCGGCCTTGGTTTACTACCGGTAGACCGCCTGTCAAGTTTCATGCCATTTGGACTTCGTTTGATACTCCAACGGTTAACCGAGGGACCGAAAAGGCCTCGTGTGTGTTGCAGCCCAACACCCTTCCAAAGTGGCCTAAAACCCACCTAAACCTCCCCCATCATCTCGGTCATTTGATCATGATCGCGTGGACGAAAACCGCACCTCATTTGGACTCTCCTAGCTCCCTCTACCTATAAATATGTGGCCTCCCCCGAAATTTTCGCGGATGAAACCCTAACTTCGTCCGCATCCCGCAGCCGGACATGTCCGTCCTGTCGCTGGACGCGTCCGCCGCCGCCTCCGACGAATCACAGCGCGACACCTCGCCCTCGGCACCTTCTCTCTCCTCCAGCCCCGCCGCTGGCCTGCATGGCCTGGATCGGGCCCGCGGGGCCCAACCGCTCGCCGCCGCCTCTCGCGAAGGGAGTCCATGCCCGCGCCCTGCCGGTTTCCGCGTCGCGCCATCCGTCGGCCTTCCACCGGACCTACACCGCCGCCTCCCGCTCACCGGCCGCCGTCGTTGTCACTCGCCGCCGGCGCCATCTTCCTCGCCGCCGCACGCGCTCCGCCTGCCGCCCGGTCGCCGCCGCACGGGCTCCGCCCCGCCGACCTTCGCCTCCGGCCGGATCCGTCCCTCCGGCGAGCTCCGCCACTGTTCCGGCAAGTACTCCGGCGAGCTCAAGTTCGTCATGGGCAAGCGTGCAGATCTGGATCTGAGAATTACTCGGTTGACTTTCCCTCCAAACCCTTATTATTTTGGCAACTTCATCGCATCGTAACTCTCTCATCGTAGATCCGATTTGTCCATGTAGCATATCAAAATGTTCGCCTCGACGAGTACATCATTTTATCTCATTGCATCATTTTCATTTGAGCTCATCTTGTTGCCCGAAATGTCATTGGAAGAGGGCTATGTGGTTAATTTGTCAGATCTGTTGCATCAAATAGCTATTTGTCATTTTTGCCATGTTTAATGTGTGCATGATATGATCCTGAGCTCTACATGTGTTCTGTTATATGCCATGCCATCCTTACAGTGGTGATTGCCATGTATTTTTGTGACATTTGTGGTGACTAGCACAAGCTTGCAAAGTAGCGTAATCAGTAATGCTGATTTCAGGGACTTAGAATTTCTCTAAGTCCTTGTCCTGATTTTGTTGCTATGCCATATGTTCATGTTGTTTCCTAGTGATCCGTGCCTCTTTTGAGGATGATCAGTAAGGATTTTTTGTTAATATTGTGGTTCTCTATCCATCCATGTCTTTGTTTGAATTTATGGAGCACCCTAGATAGAGTCAATCGAGCTCTACTTTCGCAATTTCGTGAATCCTGGCAGATTGTTGACTTGTTAGCGATTTTGCCAAGGATGTTGCTATTGATCCGTGCATGCTATGTTGTTGTTCTTGCCATTTCTAGCTTCTATGACATGTATTATTGATGGCTGTATGCTTAGTTTGTCATGCCATGCTCTGTAGTGAGCGCATCGAGCTCGTAAACATCCCTACTCATTAACTGTTTTGCATGCTCCAGTTTTTCACCAAGTCTGAGATCTGTTTATGTTTTTGCTATGTTCACATGCTTGGTATTCTCTGATCCCTTTTGGCTCAAGGTCACTAAGAGACTTTTGTTAATTGCTTTGAGTAGCTTCATGCCATGCCTTGCTTTGCCGTGTTAATTTCCTGTAGCATGTACTTTTCATGCTCTAAAGTGTGCTTCCTGATGATAAATTCCAGACTTGTGTTAATTTCACCAAGTCTGAAACCTGTTATCGTTTGCCCTTTTGCCATGCTTGTTTGAACCTGTTATTGGATGAATTAGCCGTAGCTCAGTGTTCATATTTTGTAAACCATCTTGAGTGGATCCCTTCCATGCCTTTTTTGCCATGTTTGAGTGATGTAGCATATTTATCTTGATGCATTAGATGGCTACTTGCTGATTATCGCAGACCGGTGCCATATTTGTTTTGCTTGCCATTTCCAAACCGTGCATCCGATTCCAGTGATCCTTATATCGATTTCAACCGAAATAACCTCACCTTTACAGTGGCACTCTTGGATTTCCAAGTTGAGACCAGGTTCAATCATTCCTTTGCAAATCATGCATATGCATCACATACCGCATCCCGCATATCATACCATGTTCATGTGTTGTTGTTTACTATGTTGTGTGCTTCTTTCCGGTGTTTGCTTCTTCGGGTTGGTTCCGGCAACGTCGCGTTTGTGAGGAACCGTTCAACTACGTCCGTTTGTCTTCTTCATGGACTCGTCTTCTTCCTTGCGGGATTTCAGGCAAGATGACCATACCCTCGAAATCATTTCTATCTTTGCTTGCTAGTTGCTCGCTCTTTTGCTATGCCTATGCTACGATACCTACCACTTGCTTATCATGCCTCCCATATTGTGAAGCCAAGCCTCTAACCCACCTTGCCCTAGCAAACCGTTGCTTGGCTATGTTACCGCTTTGCTCAGCCCCTCTTATAGCATTGCTAGTTGCAGGTGAAGATTGGAGTTTGTTCCGTGTTGGAACATGGATATTTTGTTGGGATATCACAATATCTCTTATTTAATTAATGCATATATATACTTGGTAAAGGGTGGAAGGCTCGGCCTTATGCCTGGTGTTTTGTTCCACTCTTGCCGCCCTAGTTTCCGTCATATTGGTGTTATGTTCCTGGATTTTGCGTACCTCACGTGGTTGGGTTATAATGAGAACCCCTTGACAATTCGCCTTGAATAAAACTCCTCCAGCAAGACCCAACCTTGGTTTTACCATTCGCCACCTAGCCTTTTTCCCTTGGGAGTCGCACATCCTGAGGGTCATCTTTATTTTAAACCCCCCGGGCCAGTGCTTGTCTAAGTGTTGGTCCAAACTAGAGCCCCTTGCAGCGCCACCTCAGGGAAACTCGAGGGCTGGTTTTAGTTGTACGAATTGCTTATCTGGTGTTGCCTTGAGAACGAGATATGTGCAGCTCCTATCGGGATGTCGGCGCATCGGGTGGTCTTGCTAGACTTGTTTTGCAATTTTCGAGGATGTCTTGTAACCGGGATTCCGAGTCTGATCGGGTCTTCCCGCTAGAAGGAATATCCTTCGTTGACCGTGAGAGCTTGTGATGGGCTAAGTTGGGACACCCCTGCAGGGTATTGAACTTTCGAAAGTCGTGCCCGCGGTTATGGGCAGATGGGAATTTGTTAATATCCAGTTGTAGAAAACCTGAAGTTGACCTTAATTAAAATACATCAACCGCGTGTGTTACCGTGATGGTCTCTTCTCGGCGGAGTCCGGGAAGTGAACACGGTGTTGGAGTTATGCTTGACGTAGGTTGTTCTAGGATCACTTCTTGATCATAGTCTCTCGAACGTGCTTTGCCTTCTCTTCTCACTCTCATTTGCGTATGTTAGCCACCATATATGCTAGTCGCTTGCTGCAGCTCCACCTCATACCTTTACCTTACCCATAAGCTTAAATAGTCTTGATCGTGAGGGTGTGAGATTGCTGAGTCCCCGTGAGTCACAGATACTTCCAAAACCAGTTTGCAGGTGCCGATGATACCGTGCAGATGACGCAACCAAGCTCAAGGAGGAGCTTGTTGAAGATCTTGTCCTTTATGTTGTTCTGTTTCCAGTTGATCAGTAGTGGAGCCCAGTCGGGACGATCGGGGATCTGTGTAGCTTTTGTGGTAGTCTTCTTTTATTTTGGTTCCGTAGTCGAACCTTGAGTGTATTTGGATGATGTAATGCTTTATTCATGTATTGTGTGAAGTGGCGATTGTAAGCCAACTATGTATCTCTGTCCCTTATATATTACATGGGTTGTGTGAAGATTACCTCACTTGCGACATTGCTTTCAATGCGGTTATGCCTCTAAGTCGTGCTTTGACACGTGGGAGATATAGCCGCATCGAGGGTGTTACAGATGGCCTGAGGCAGGCTATGTCATAGGTTAAGTGGCCCACCCCCAACCCCTTGGGTTCAACCGCCGTCGATCTCATCCATGGCTCCACCGCTGATTTCGTCTAGCTCACTCTCAACAATTTGCCATCCTACATCGCCATCGAGCCCCTTTTGTCATTCCCGAAGGACACATTTTGCAACGCTGGCTTGGGAAACACGGCTTCCAAGTCAGACCTCATCGACGGCGACCACGAGGAGGGCACCCTCTCTGGCTCTTCCAAGGGGAAAGCACTCGTTTGCGACATCAGGGAGGGAACCCTATAGCCGTGCTCTTCCAAGGGGAAGGAGCCCATTTGCGACAACATGGAGCGCATCCAGGGTCCGTGCTCTTCCCACGGGACCGAGCTCATATGTGACAAGTGAGGAAACCCATGATTTCTTTTGTCGTGCCTCTTCACAAGGGGGAAACCCATGATTTGTTTTGTCGAGTCCCTTCTGTAGTGTAGTGAGAATATGTCCAATTTTAATTGCTATATCTGGTTGTTTGCAGTATGCCTTGTTTATTTCAGTTGTTCACAATGTGATGCTCTATATGTGCAATTATTTATTGTGTAGTACATTTCATCAATCCAGTTTTAAACATACCGATAGGAATGCATATATTTGCTTGCTATTAAGCCTGTTATAACTAGCATATGCCTCTTTTAAAGTTTTCTGATTGTTTGGTTGTTAGTAGTTAGCATATGTCCAGTTTCAAATGCTGTCTTTGGATGTTCGTAAAGTGCCTTGTTTATTCCAGTTATTCACAACATGATGTTATATATGTGCATGTATGAACTATGCATTTCAATTTCATTAGTACCAGTTTCAACAATACCACGATGAATGAATACATTTGGTTGCTGCATCTTGTAGTTAACATGCCTTTCCATTTTTACTCCTCAGTCCCTTCGTCGCTCTGGTGAGGCATCCTGACGTAGAGTTTTGACTCTTCTCTTCTCAAAATTCACTAAAAAAAATTAGGATCACGCGGGTATCTTGGGATCGTTCCGATGGTTTTGTGAAGAGAACATTGTTCTTGGTGCCTCCTGACATTTAGGGGTTGTGGCAGTGTCCTGGGGAGTTGAGCTCCGAGGTGTTGTCATCACAATTTTATCGTTACAGTTCTGGAATACCTGAGTTTAGTTTCGCCGACATCGAAAATCTCTTTTATGCAGTTGTTGGTGAGATAACCTCGACGCCACCCAGTACTGGGGCGGGAGTTCGGGAGTATTGCCATAACTCGTATAACGGATGCTTTTCGAAGGTTGAGGTAAACGATTTCCAAAGGTTTCTTGGTTATGTGTTGAAGGATGGATACAACTGGATGTAGGATTTGTTAGTTTGGGTGAGATATTATGCTTCCCATGTATCCCCAACACCTGATTGCATAACCGGAAAGGTTCGGGAGTTTCATAGGTGGGAACTCAAGTAGCTCCTAGGATATCTTTCTGACAGATGTATGATATGAAATTGGGGTTCGACGTCTAGTGGTCCGCCTATCCACTGTTGGTTTTACAGTGGTCTCGTTGTGTCTTAAAGAGTCCTTGGCTATGCCGACTCGAGGACGCTTCGTATGTCATGTGCACTGCCTTGTACATGATGGTTCTGTATGATCGAGCCCGTGCAGGCCCCACCACAAAAACTTCGGACGAAATCTCTATCATATGTTTGTTCCGACTTATTTTGCAAGCCAATCCTTTGTTTTGTCTTGAGTTGTGGTATTCGAGTTGCTTCGATATCAAATGTTGATTCCATATTTTCTCTAAACGGTGTTCTCATACTCCAATGTGAATACCAATCCTTCATGATAATTGAGATTGTCATGTTAATTCTTTTCAACCGGCATGTTTTCTCTTCAAGTGGATTCGATCACTTCAACATTCGCAAGATCAATTATCAGTTCTTCTCAACGGTGTTTGTTTCATCCGTCTCCAAGTTGCCTTTGTTTTTTCCCGCCCACCCACCCTTTTTCTTTAAGGACTCAGATTTCTTAATCAAGTATCCTTTGATTCATGTGAAGTCTCTCCATTCTTTTCCTTCATGTTCTTACCCGGTGATGCTCATGAAGATTCTAACGGAGATTCAAGTTCATCATTCTTCGTGCTTTTCTTCTCCGATGGATCCAATTCAAGCTTTCGGTGTTGTTCATATTCTTTTTCGTATTTCAAATGCTTTCTCATGCCGGTGCACCTTATATTCAATCATTCCACGCTCGTTATTCTATTGTTCCAGAGTGCTCAAGATATCTCAAAGATTCATGTTTTCCACTCTACATCCGTTCAAGCCTTTTCGAGGAGGTTATCTCATTCAAGCCATTTAATTCAACCGGTGCTTTCTCTCCTCAAATCATTCAACGGTGTATCTTTTGAGTGGGCCCTAACCCACAGGTCTTTTCCCAGGATCTTACCTGACTCTTCTAATTTTCCCGGTGCTATCCTCAAATTCTTTTTCAAAGTTTGAAGTAAGAATGATTCAGCATCGGTCAAATGTCTTCTCCAAGATCTGTCAAAATCTTTTCATCATTGGCTCAACCTCTTCGTTTTGATTCTTCCGGAGTGTCTAAATAATTCATGGTGGTGTTCTCGTCGTCATTCTCGGATTTTGAAGACCGCAGAAGAGTTTCTCTTTAATCTTGCTCCATTCTCTTCAAGACTCATGGTTCTAGCTTATTGCCATTCTCTCACCATTGTATTCATTTGTCAGTATTTCTTTTCACCCTTCCGGAGCATTTCAAGAGTATTTAAGTTTGTTTTTCTACGAAGCCCATCATTTCAGAAGATATTTTCATTCTAGCTTTCAGCTCTCGTTCTCCAAATCTTACCTATGCATCATTCAATATTCTCTAATTAGCTCGTGATCTCTTCGTTTCAGTGGTATCTAAATCCCCTCAAGTATCCTCACTCGTTCTCTAATTCTTCCCGGTGATTCATCCCTTTACTTCGTTCTTTGTCAATGCTTGCGGTGGTTCGTTCAAGATTTTTTCTTCTTTCTTATCATATCAATTCATTCCTTGTTTCCTAATTCTACCGGTGGTTCGTTGAAGGCCTCTTCAAGTTTGCACAATATCTATCTTAGTCCTTTCTACGGGAATAAGTAGTATGTCAAATCCGTTGCTTGTCATCAATTTAAATTGGTGAAGGATACGCATAACGTAATTCTTATTCTTGATTCACCCAAGTGATTAATTCCCTATTACGGAGACTCATCAACTTCTTGATTTCAATTGTTTCATCTTTTATTTTCTCGGAGTTTCAAGATCTCTCTTTTATCTCGTCGCGAGGATCCATCTAAATCATCGCAAGGTTCCATCTCGTGTTTTTAACTTCTCTTTCTTTTCGTTATCCTTTTGTTACCGGAGTTCTTCATGAAGGTTCTACATGATGGTTCACCAAGGATTTAATTCCTTCTCCAAGTGTTCATCAAGATTCTTTTCAGAGGAGCTCAATCATTCTTCATTTTGCAATCCGGAGTGCAATTCTTTCTACCGTATCATTAGAGGTGGTATTATGTCAGTCTTGATAATCTGAGTTCATGTTTCATGATTCACATGTTATTAAGTATGAGATATTTTAAATCCATCAATCTCATCATTGGAGTTACCTTGGGTTATATTTCACCTAAAGCTTTCCCTAAGGATTGTTGCTATCTATGGTGCTTATAAATGATCCAATTTCTTCATTTATCCTTTCCGGTGTGATATACTTTCTCGTCAATTTGCTCATATCAATCCAATTCTTTTCCCGTGAGTAGCAGGTTGTCACCTCATAATTTCAGATGTATTCCATAAGACCATATCAAGCTTATCCTTTTTCGTTGTTGGTTTTCCAACAACTCCGTCCGAACCTTATCCTAAGGATGCCTTCTCAAACTCTTTTGTGACAGTAGTTGGCATTTTCTTCTCCATTCTTTTATTTCAATGATCTATCTTCTATTTTTTTTCTTCCGGAGGCTTTGTGATGTTGCTTTCTCTCCCATCATCCCGTTTTGTCAAAGATCATGTTCTTTTCATTCCTATACATTTAACCGGAGTGTTGTGTCCTCTGCTCAAGTTCTTTCCATCTTATCAAGTTTCATATCACTTTTCAACTAGAGTGTTGTCCGAATTTGTTCTTCCTTGTTACTCTTCCCTACCGGAGTGCTTTCAACTTTGTTATTCTTTGTTGCATTCTTATTTCAATGGCTTAACCTTTACAAGGCTCGTGGTTTCACTTGTTTGTCAAATAAGCAACTTAGTTTTACCTTTTCTCTTTCTCTTCCGTTTGTCCCTCCGGTGCCATTCTAGATCTCGGGACGAGATCGTCTCGTAGTGGTGGAGTGTTGTAACGCCGCGAGACCGATGTGCCAGGTGTCCTCTAGTTATTCCCTGTTGTTGCCTTGTCTTTGCTTGCGTGTCATGCATTGCATATCATGTCATCATGTGCATTTCATTTGCATACATGTTCGTCTCATGCATTTGAGCATTTTCCCCGTTGTCCGTTTTACAATCCAGCGCTCCTATGTCACCCGGTGTCCCCTTTTACCTCTTTTCGTGTTCGGGTGTTAAACGTTTTCGGATTGGACCGAGACTTGTCATGCGGCCTTGGTTTACTACCGGTAGACCGCCTGTCAAGTTTCGTGCCATTTGGACTTCGTTTGATACTCCAACGGTTAACCGAGGGACCGAAAAGGCCTCGTGTGTGTTGCAGCCCAACACCCTTCCAAAGTGGCCCAAAACCCACCTAAACCTCCCCCATCATCTCGGTCGTTCGATCACGACCGCGTGGCCAAAAACTGCACCTCATTTGGACTCTCCTAGCTCCCTCTACCTATAAATATGTGGCCTCCCCCGAAATTTTCGCGGATGAAATCCTAACTTCGTCCGCATCCCACAGCCGGACATGTCCGTCCCATTGTTGGACGCGTCCGCCGCCGCCTTTGGCGAATCACAGCGCGACACCTCGCCCTCGGCACCTTCTCTCTCCTCCAGCCCCGCCGCCGGCCCGCACGGCCTGGATCGGGCCCGCGGGGACCAATCGCTCGCCGCCGCCTCTCGCGGAGGGAGTCCGCGCCCTCGCCCTGCCGGCTTCCGTGCCGCGCCATCCGCCGGCTGTCCGCCAGAGCTGTGCCGCCGCCTCCCGCTTGCCGGCCGCCGTCGTTGTCACTCGCCGCCGGCGCCATCTTCCTCGCTGCCGCACGCGCTCCGCCTGCCGCCCGGTCGCCACCGCACGCGCTCCGCCCCGCCGACCTTCGCCTCCGGCCAAATCCGTCCCTCCGGCGAGCTCCGCCACTGTTCCGGCAAGTACGCCGCCGAGCTCGAGTTCGTCATCGGGAAGCGTGCAGATCTGGATCTGAGAATTACTCTGTTGACTTTCCCTCCAAACCCTTATTATTTTGGCAAATTCAACCCATCGTAACTCTCTCATCGTAGATCCGATTTGTGCGTGTAGCATATCAAAATGTTTGTCTCGACGAGTACATCATTTTATCTCATTGCATTATTTTCATTTGAGCTCATCTTGTTACCCGAAATGTCGTTGGAAGAGGGCTATGTGGTTAATTTGTCAGATCTGTTGCATCAAATAGCTATTTGTCATTTTGGCCATGTTTAATGTGTGCATGATATGATCCTGAGCTCTACATGTGTTTTGTTATATGCCATGCCATACTTACAGTGGTGCTTGCCATGTATTTGTTTGACATTTGTGGTGACTAGCACAAGCTTGCAAAGTAGCGTAATCGGTAATGCTGATTTCAGGGACTTAGAATTTCTCTAAGTCCTTGTCCTGATTTTGTTGTTATGCCATATGTTCATGTTGTTTCCTAGTGATCCGTGCCTCTTTTGAGGATGATCAGTAAGGATTTTTTGTTAATATTGTGGTGCTCTATCCATCCATGTCTTTGTTTGCATTTGTAGAGCACCCTAGCTAGAGTCAATCGAGCTCTACTTTCGCTATTTCGTGAATCCTGGCAGATTGTTGACTTGTTAGCGATTTTGCCGAGCATGTTGCTATTGATCCGTGCATGCTATGTTGTTATTCTTGCCATTTCTAGCTTCTATGACATGTATTCTTGATGGATGTATGCTTAGTTTGCCATGCCATGCTCTGTAGTGAGTGCATCGAGATCGTAAACATGCCTACTCGTTAACTGTTTTGCATGCTCCAGTTTTTCACGAAGTCTGAGATCTGTTTATGTTTTTGCTATGTTAAAATGCTTGCAATTGTATTCTCTGATCCCTTTTCGCTCAAGGTCAATAAGGGACTTTTGTTAAGTGCATTGAGTAGCTTCATGCCATGCCTTGCTTTGCCATGTTAATTTCCTGTAGCATGTACTTTTCATGCTCTAAAGTGTGCTTCCTGATGATAAATTCCAGACTTGTGTTCATTTCACTAAGTCTGAAACCTGTTATCGTTTGCCCTTTTTCCATGCTTGTTTGAACCTGTTATTGGATGAATTAGCCGTAGCTCAGTGTTCTTATTTTGTCAAGAATCTTGAGTGGATCTCTTCCATGCCTTTTTGTTGCCATGTTTGAGTGTTGTAGCATATTTATCTTGATGCATTTAGATGGCTACTTGCTGATTATCGCAGACCGGTGCCATATTTGTTTTGCTTGCCATTTCCAAACCGTGCATCCGATTCTAGTGATCCTTATATCGATTTCAACCGAAATCACCTCACCTTTACAGTGGCACTCTTGGATTTCCAAGTTGAGGCCAGGTTCAATCATTCCTTTGCAAATCATGGTTGTGCATCACATACCGCGTCTCGCATATCATACCATGTTCATGTGTTGGTTGTTTACTATGTTGTGTGCTTCTTTCCGGTGTTTGCTTCTTCGGGTTGGTTCCAGCAACGTCGCGTTTGTGAGGAACCGTTCGACTACGTCCGTTTGTCTTCTTCATGGACTCGTTCTTCTTCCTTGCGGGATTTCAGGCAAGATGACCATACCCTCGAAATCACTTCTATCTTTGCTTGCTAGTTGCTCGCTCTTTTGCTATGCCTATGCTACGATACCTACCACTTGCTTATCATGCCTCCCATATTGTGAAGCCAAGCCTCTAACCCACCTTGCCCTAGCAAACCGTTGTTTGGCGATGTTACCGCTTTTCTCGGCCCCTCTTATAGCTTTGCTAGTTGCAGGTGAAGATTGGAGTTTGTTCTTTGTTGGAACATGGATATTTTGTTGGGATATCACAATATCTCTTATTTAATTAATGCATATATATACTTGGTAAAGGGTGGAAGGCTCGGCCTTATGCCTGGTGTTTTGTTCCACTCTTGCCGCCCTAGTTTCCGTCATATCGGTGTTATGTTCCTGGATTTTGCGTTCCTCATGCGGTTGGGTTATAATGAGAACCCCTTGACAATTCGCCTTGAATAAAACTCCTCCAGCAAGACCCAACCTTGGTTTTACCATTCGCCACCTAGCCTTGTTTATTCCAGTTATTCACAACATGATGTTATATATGTGCATGTACGAACTATGCATTTCAATTTCATTAGTACCAGTTTCAACAATACCACGATGAATGAATACATTTGGTTGCTGCATCTTGTAGTTAACATGCCTTTCCATTTTTACTCCTCAGTCCCTTCGTCGCTCTGGTGAGGCATCCTGACGTAGAGTTTTGACTCTTCTCTTCTCAAAATTCACTAAAAAAATTTAGGATCACGCGGGTATCTTGGGATCGTTCCGATGGTTTTGTGAAGATAACATTGTTCTTGGTGCCTCCTGACATTTAGGTGTTGTGGCAGTGTCCCGGGGAGTTGAGCTATATGTGCATGTATGAACTATGCATTTCAATTTCATCAGTACCACTTTCAACAATACCACGATGAATGAATACATTTGGTTGCTGCATCTTGTAGTTAACATGCCTTTCCATTTTTATTTAACAATAACCAGTGTACTTCGACCAGCACAATACCAGTTTGAATGACTATGTTTGCTTGTTGTTAAATGTTAGGCCTGTTGCAATTAACACAACTTTCCACTTGTTTTGCTTTACTAGCGTGCTTAAACCTGCACACTGAAGCTATCTTTTGGAGATTATTTTGTATGCCATGGATAATTTTGGTTGATGTTTAGCCTGTTGTGCTTAACATGCTTCTCGATGTACCTACACAGGACAATTTTTGGAACGACTGTTGTTTTCCATCAAGGATTAGTTTCATCCCATTGCTTATATATGCTCACTGTTCAGGATATCGGTAGCTGGTACCATATAGGTCGGGGGTTGATAAGGGACTAATCGGTGAATCGTACTTTTAACTGAATATATCTGCAACCCATTTATCGTTAGGTGAACTAGGGCCATATGTAATATATATGAGGCTACATAGCAACATGCACTATACTTAATGCCTAAATATGCCATCCTAGGCTACATAGCAACAAGGAAGAGTGTTGCATTAATGTTCTGATGATGTCTGGATATACATAGGAGAGTAGAAGCACCAACAACAACAATACAACCCTGTTTGGATACTCAACTTAGCTAGGGGTTAGAGTTAGTTTCTAGCTCATGATTAACCCTGAACTAACTCCATCCAAAGGGTTGTTTGGATGCCAGGGTTAGATGGACAATCAATGCACTAGGAGAACTAGCTCCAATTAGCACCTCTTGGGTTGGATAGTATTTTTGGGTGGGTTATAGATGCAATTAGCTCAAACTAGCCCTCATGTTTAGATATAATTTAGTGCTATTTGATCCCAAACTAGCTCAAACTAACTGTAACCCATGGATACAGCTGCAGTTAATCAGCCGATAATTTGTAAGAATGCAATAAACTCCTTCCGGCCCAAAATAAGATATGTTAATTCATCTAATATGTGAGTATATTGGTTGCTATAAGATATTATGAAAGAGTGTTTTACTACATCATTGTGCAATTGCTGTTTAGCTTCTAATATTAACTTGGTGCTTTTTGGTACATATGTCATTGGTAAAGATCCGTGCTTCGACCCATTCTGCGTATGCGGCAATGAGATATCGATGAACCAACATCAAGTGAGGAAGCTGATAAAGATTGTTAGTAAAATGGGTCCAAATATGGCAATTAAACTAATTGTTTAGACTTTATCCAAGACAATAGAGAACTACAGTATGGTAAGTAAGAACTCCTCAACCTTCTTTTTACTGCCCATAATGAGTTGTGTTAGATGACAATGTCTGAATCTTTTTCCTTTGAAGTGGTTGCCAAAGTAGTTTACTCAAGATTACCTCTAAAACTACATGATTGGTGGGCATGCAAAGGTTAAAGTATTTGTACCAGAACACGATGATTATCTAGATGTTTTCATGAAGACCGTGAAGGATGGGCGGTCGGCCATCACAAGGGGTTGGACTATCGTCGTGTGTGCCTTCTGCATGGAGGAGGGCACAATATGGGCATTCCACTTCACCTTGTTTAGCAACCAGAATGTATTTCGCCTCTTCCTTTACCGTCTTTAATAGTACAAGTATACAACTGTGGTTCATCATTCTTTATTTGGTTCTTATGTAATTCTTCAACATATGTACCTATGAATTGAATAAGGCATTGATTGTTTGAACCTGATGGATATGAATAAAGCTATAGCATACATTCAAATTCAAATTCGGTACAATTTGAAATGGCATCAATTAAATTACGATGAAATTACGCTCTCCAGGTCATTACGGCACACACGGTTGGTAAAATACAAACGTTTGCGATATACACCATAATCTGAGACAGTTCACAAAGAGGACACGTGTGCATGCATGCACACAGTTGCCATCTGCAGAGCGTGTGCGATGTCAGACAATATCACAAACGGTGCGAGCAAACTAAATGTTTTTGTTAGTTGCCTTACCGCACACGATTCGCAACCATGAACTATTTCTGATGAAGTATGCATCGTAAATGTTGCACCACAGAATAGCGTGTGCAATAGTTGTCGTGTACAACGATGTTACGATGGTCTAACGTTTCGTAATCTTGCCCGACAATTGTACAACAATTAGCTAATCTTCTTAATTAGTTATCGCATATGGTCTGGGAAAATCAGATGTGTGTGATTGTATGCTTATCATACACGTTCTATAATAGTGAACCGTTTGTGATGGGCCGCACATCGTAAACGTAGGACCATAGAATACGGACTGCAATGGCAATGCGAGCAAAAACGAGTAGGAGTACTGTATATGCATCTTGGCTCCCTATCCCCGACGGTTTCTGGGTCGTGTGGGAAGGACCCCCTATCACCGTGACTCACTGGGCGACGGTCCCAAATGCCGTCTCGGAAAGGGGTTAAAAACCGTTTGTATAGCACCGACTTGTACCAGTGGTTGTAATGCTTCCACAAGAGTATTCGGTGCCTCCAGATTAGTGGAGGACGTTGTCGGAGCTGATGCACCCCCTCCTTCAAAGGGGGTTGCTCGCCCGATTTCGGAGCCACATTGATCTCCAGAATGATGTTCGGCAGGGAGCCGGATTGATCAGGGCCCCCGCCATCGGTCTCCATGCGTGTCGCACCCCCCATGTCTTCGGCAGCCGACGTATCACCCTCTGGCATCTTCTTGGCAGCCTCGCTCGCCCCTCCGCAGCCAGAAGAGGTCCTTCAGGACAACACCTCAGTGTCATCCGCGGTGATTGGTGGCTCGCGGTGGCGTCTCGCTCTCTGCCATCTCGAGCGGCAGAGAACTCCCCTCAGATAGTGAAGGGCTGGGGAGGTCGCGAGCAGGGCTGAAAGACACACGGTGTAATATGTTATATTATAAAAACATAGAGGACCGAAGATAAATGATAAATCCTTTGGTACTTATGATTCGGCCAGGGGCTTCACCCAAGGAAGCCTCTTGGGGATGGGTTCGGCTTCCTCCTCTTGGGCGCCTCCTCCTCCGGGTCTATGGAGGCTGCCCTCTTCTTCTTCCTCCCCTTAGAAGGTAGTTGAGAGAGTCCTGGATTAGGGGGTCTCCGGACAGCAGGACTATCTCCTTTGGCCGGACTGTTGGACTATGAAGATACAAGATTGAAGACTTCGTCCCATGTCGGGATGTGACTCTACTTGGCGTGGAAGGCAAGCTAGGCAATATAGATATGTATATCTCCTCCTTTGTAACCGACCTTGTGTAACCCTAGCCCCCTCCGGTGTCTATATAAATCGGAGGGTTTTAGTCCGTAGGACAACATACAATCATACCATCGGCTAGCTTCTAGGGTTTAGCCTCTCTGATATCGTGGTAGATCAACTCTTGTAATACTCATATCATCAAGAACAATCAAGCAGGACGTAGGGTATTACCTCCATCAAGAGGGCCCGAACCTGGGTAAACATCATGTCCCCTGCCTCCTGTTACCATCCGCCTTAGACGCATAGTTCGGGACCCCCTACACGAGATCCGCCGGTTTTGACACCGACATTGGTGCTTTAATTGAGAGTTCCACTGTGTCGTCACCATAGGGCTTGATGGCTTCTTCGATCATCGCTAGGGATGCGGTCCAGGGCGAGGTTTTCCTCCCTAGACAGATCTTCGTATTCGGCAGCTTCACACTGCGTGCCAATTCTCTTGGCCATCTGGAGTAGATCGAGAGCTACGCCCCTGGCCATCAGGTTAGATTTGGAAACTTGAACTACACGGCCGACATCCGCGGAGACTTGATCTTCGATGGATTCGAGCCCATGTCGGACGCGCCGCACAGTCGCGACGAGCATGACGTAACCCTGCCATGGGACAGTGTTCGGGAGATCGCATCCGCAACTACTCCGGCCATTAATCCGGAGCAAATCACGCCATCCGAGAGCGGAGGAATAGACCCCACCATTGAGGTCGCACTCTCAGTTGTGATAGAGCCAGATGCTGACTTCACCCCATTCGAGAGCCGCATCGCCGAACCACTGGATTTATCTCCGACCACGGACTCCAAGCCTCCTACATCCGTGCCCGTCGAATCCGACGGGGCGCCGATCATGGAGTTCACCTCCGCGGATATCTTTCAGCACTCACCTTTCGGAGATGTGCTAAATTCATTAAGGTCTCTCTCCCTGTCAGGAGAACCTTGGCGGAACTATGTCCGGCTAGAATGGGATGCGGGTGACGAAGAAATACGCTGCCCACCCACCACCCACTTACTAGCCACTGTCGACGACTTAACCGACATGCTCGACTTTGACTCCGAAGACATCGATGGTATGGACGATGATGCAGGAGACGAACAGGAACCACCGCCCACAGGGCGCTGGACCGCCACTTCATCACATGACGTATACATGGTGGATACACCCAGAGAGGGCACTGGCTGAAAAGCCTCCCAGAAAACTCAATTGGAAGTTGGGAGGAGCTCGAGGACGCTTTTCGGGCCAATTTTCAAGGGACTTATGTCTGACCTACAGATGCAGACGATTTAAGTCATAATCCAACAGTCCGGAGAGTCCGCCCGAAAGCTTTCGAACAGGTTCCTCACCAAAAAGAACCAAATCGTCCACTGTCCGGACGGTGAAGCCTTAGCAGCTTTTAAACACAGCGTCCGGGACGAATGGCTCGCCAGACACCTCGGCCAAGAAAAATCGAGAACAATGGCAGCCCTAACAAGCCTCATGACCCGCTTTTGTGCGGGCGAGGACAGCTAGTTGGACAGCTAGGGATGCGGTCCAGGGCGAGGTTTTCCTCCCCAGACAGATTTTCGTATTCGGCGGCTTCACACTGCGTGCCAATTCTCTTGGCCATCTGGAGTAGATCGAGAGCTACGCCCCTGGCCATCAGGTTAGATTTGGAAACTTGAACTACACGGCCGACATCCGCGGAGACTTGATCTTCGATGGATTCGAGCCCATGTCGGACGCGCCGCACAGTCGCGACGAGCATGACGTAACCCTGCCATGGGACAGTGTTCGGGAGATCGCATCCGCAACTACTCCGGCCATTAATCCGGAGCAAATCACGCCATCCGAGAGCGGAGGAATAGACCCCGCCATGGAGGCCGCACTCTCAGTTGTGATAGAGCCATATGCTGACTTCACCCCTTCCGAGAGCCGCATCGCCGAACCAGTGGATTTATCTCCGACCACGGACTCCAAGCCTCCTACATCCGTGCCCGTCGAATCCGACGGGGCGCCGATCATGGAGTTCACCTCCGCGGATATCTTTCAGCACTCTCCTTTCGGAGATGTGCTAAATTCATTAAGGTCTCTCTCCCTGTCAGGAGAACCTTGGCCGAACTATGTCCGGCTAGAATGGGATGCGGGCGACGAAGAAATACGCTGCCCACCCACCACCCACTTACTAGCCACTGTCGACGACTTAACCGACATGCTCGACTTCGACTCCGAAGACATCGATGGTATGGACGACGATGCAGGAGACGAACAGGAACCACCGCCCACAGGGCGCTGGACCGCCACTTCATCACATGACGCATACATGGTGGATACACCCAGAGTGGGCACTGGCTGAAAAGCCTCCCCGAAAACTCAATTGGAAGTTGGGACGAGCTCGAGGACGCTTTTCGGGCCAATTTTCAAGGGACTTATGTCCGACCTACGGATGCAGATGATTTAAGTCATATAATCTAACAGTCCGGAGAGTCCGCCCGAAAGCTTTCGAACAGGTTCCTCACCAAGAAGAACCAAATCGTCCACTGTCCGGACGGCGAAGCCTTAGCAGCTTTTAAACACAGCGTCCGGGACGAATGGCTCGCCAGACACCTCGGCCAAGAAAAATCAAGAACAATGGCAGCCCTAACAAGCCTCATGACCCGCTTTTGTGCGGGCGAGGACAGCTAGTTGGACAGCTAGGGATGCGGTCCAGGGCGAGGTTTTCCTCCCCAGACAGATCTTCGTATTCGGCGGCTTCACACTGCGTGCCAATTCTCTTGGCCATCTGGAGTAGATCGAGAGCTACGCCCCTGGCCGTCAGGTTAGATTTGGAAACTTGAACTACACGGCCGACATCCGCGGAGACTTGATCTTCGATGGATTCGAGCCCATGTCGGACGCGCCGCACAGTCGCGACGAGCATGACGTAACCCTGCCATGGGACAGTGTTCGGGAGATCGCATCCGCAACTACTCCGGCCATTAATCTGGAGCAAATCACGCCATCCGAGAGCGGAGGAATAGACCCCGCCATGGAGGCCGCACTCTCAGTTGTGATAGAGCCAGATGCTGACTTCACCCCTTTCGAGAGCCGCATCGCCGAACCACTGGATTTATCTCCGACCACGGACTCCAAGCCTCCTACATCCGTGCCCATCGAATCCGACGGGGCGCCGATCATGGAGTTCACCTCCGCGGATATCTTTCAGCACTTACCTTTCGGAGATGTGCTAAATTCATGAAGGGCTCTCTCCCTGTCAGGAGAACCTTGGCCGAACTATGTCCGGCTAGAATGGGATGCGGGCGACGAAGAAATACGCTGCCCACCCACCACCCACTTACTAGCCACTGTCGACGATTAACCGACATGCTCGACTTCGACTCCGAAGACATCGATGGTATGGACGACGATGCAGGAGATGAACAGGAACCACCGCCCACAGGGCGCTGGACCGCCACTTCATCACATGACGTATACATGGTGGATACACCCAGAGAGGGCACTGGCTGAAAAGCCTCCCGAAAACTCAATTGGAAGTTGGGAGGACCTCTAGGACGCTTTTCGGGCCAATTTTCAAGGGACTTATGTCCGACCTACGGATGCAGACGATTTAAGTCATATAATCCAACAGTCTGGAGAGTCCGCCCGAAAGCTTTCGAACAGGTTCCTCACCAAGAAGAACCAAATCGTCCACTGTCCGGAGGGCGAAGCCTTAGCAGCTTTTAAACACAGCATCCGGGACGAATGGCTCGCCAGACACCTCGGCCAAGAAAAATCGAGAACAATGGCAGCCCTAACAAGCCTCATGACCCGCTTTTGTGCGGGCGAGGACAGCTAGTTGGCCCGTAGCAGCACCAACGACCCAAGCACATTCGAAGTCAGGGATGGCAATGGTAAACCACGACGCAACAAAAACAAGCGTCGAAATAAAGAAGGTAGCCCAGATAACACGGCGGTAAACGCCGGATTCAGGGGCTCCCGACCAGGTCAGCGGAAAAAGCCTTTCAAAGGCAGCAGAGAAGGACAATCTGGCCAAAACAAAATTCTTGACAAACTCTGTCAGATTCATGGCACCCAGACAAACCTGCAAATCATACCCACAGAGAATGTTGGTTCTTCAAGCAAGTCAGTAAGCTAAACGCCGAACACAAAGGGGAAGAGACACCAAGCGAAGACGAGGATGAACCTCGCCAGCAAAGAACTGGAGGACAGAAAAAGTTCCCACCAGAGGTTAAAACAGTAAACGTGATCCATGTCACAAAGAGGAGAAGCAAGCATGCACTCCGAGGCACACGCGCTATAGAGCCCGTCACCCCTAGGTTCAACCCCTGGTTGGCCTGCTCGATCACTTTTGATCGTAGGGATCACGATACAAATATCCGTCACGAAGGACTGACGGCCTTGGTGTTAGACCCAATAGTAAATGGGTACCATTTCACACAAGTCCTCATGGACGGCGGCAGTGATCTAAATCTGATATATCAGGACACAGTCCGCAAAATGGGGATAGACCCGACACAAATAAGCCACAGTAATACTACCTTCAAGGGAGTAATACCAGGCCAAGAGGCCCGCTGTACGGGCTCCTACTACTAGAGGTGGTATTCGGTTCTCCCGATAACTTCCGAAGCGAAAGGTTAACTTTTCACATCGCCCCATTCCGAAGTGGTTATCAAGCACTACTCGGAAGAACGGCTTTCGCTCATTTTAATTCAATACCGCATTATTCTTTTCTCAAGCTTAAGATGCCCGGTCCACGTGCCGTCATCTCAGTTAGCGGAAATACTATACGTTTCTTACGTACGGAAGAGGATGCGGCGGCTCTAACAGCCGCAAACTAGACGGCCTCACCAACCAGAAAAAATGGCAGGTCGTCAAGACCACGGACACAGTTAAATGAATCCGGCGTTCCACCATATATACATGAGATTGGTTTGATGATCAAACCCTCATAAACGATACCAGGGGCTTCCCGCGTGTAATCAGGGCCAGCCCGGCTCAACTTGGCTTCTCTTCAATTTTGATAGTTCATTGATAATAACCAATTCTTCTTTTTGGCACGACAACTTTCACCTAAGTTCTTTCCTTTTACAGATGACAATCATGCTACACCCGTCCAGCACACGGCACAACGGAGACACAGGCGCAGACGTGTAGTAGGGACCGCCCAAAGGTTTCTTTTTAGATGAAGACCACACGAAAACCTTTCTTAATGTCTCTTGTTTCTCACATCCTCCGGATACTCCACACAACCGAGAAGGATGCTGGCATTATTGGCATGTGGCCACGTCAGGATTTTGCACGTACTCAGACACAGGTGGTTTCTTATTAAGGGCATTTTTAGCCCGGTATATGTTATAAAGACCGAACACCTTAGGGAGTGTTCGGCGTCGCGAGTTTGGCCCTATATGCATCAGCTTCGAATCATGTCTTTGGTCAAATGTTGGGTTTGCCTGGCTCCCACGTTTTGGTACCTTACATTCCGTTATATCGGCTAAGGTAGCACTGGGAGAACTAATGCGATTGTGCCCTGGTTCATCCGGACGAGCACCTCAGTAGAGAAAGCCGAAAACTGAGTGTCATGATATAGCGAGAGACTGGTAAACCACTTGATGACTCATCGGAATCTTCGGGATTCCTTCGCATTAACGAAGGGCCATTTCCCAGTCATGTATGTACGCGCCCCGTATTCGGACGAGCGCAGAAGTACTAGGGGCTATATAGTAGCCCCACCGTCAAACTCCTATGGCTAAGTGAAAGTGTTAAAGCAATATAGTCCGATTTCCTCATTCGTTGCGCTATCACCTCCTTAACGGACCAAGACGTTGGATCAAGTGTGGGTATGCATTTTTGCGAACACCCCCGCATTATATGCATGGGGGCGGAAGCCGACGACTGCAAACTTTCAGGTTATATACATATATACATAAATGGCCGCACAAGAGGCATCATAGTACTTTCGGGCAAGAGTATAAATACAGCCTTGATAATTCAATAAAACATTGTTTTTACAAAGGGAATACATGTCACAAGAACATAATATTCTTCGAGCACTGAGCCTCTATCGAACGAGCGCCTTCAAGAACTTCTTCAAAGTAGTGCTCGACAGCCACTCGGCCTACGGCCAAACCCTGTGTCGCAACAGTGATGGCCTCCATCTCCGCCCAGTATGTCTTGACATGGGCAAAGGCCATCCGCGCACCCTCTATGCACGCCGATCTCTTTACGGCATTGATGCGTGGCACAACACAAAGGAATTGTTGCACTGGTTTCACTCGTTTGTCAAAGAAGCAACTTAGTTTTACCTCTCTTCTCTTTCTCTTCCGTTGTCCCTCCGGTGCCATTCTAGATCTTGGGACGAGATCCTCTCATAGTGGTGGAGTGTTGTAACGCTCCAAGACCAGAGATTCAGATGCCTTCCATGGTTTCCGAGTTTTGCCGTGTGTTTCTTTTGTGCTTGCTCTTTTATTTGTGCATTGCATCATGTCATCATGCCATCTTCTCATAAATCTTTTGCAACTCATCTAAATAAATGGCATGGATCTTTGATCCATTTAAACCGAGGGAATTCACCTCGTGACTTCTCTTTATAACATATCCTCCCAATATTAGGCAGCTATATTAAATATCCCATTAACTTGGAATCACCCATCACACAATTGCATTACTCTTCAACTCTTCTTCTATCCGACTTAACTTCATATATTTTCCTTGTCATCTCTCTCTCAAGCCATACCCATGCATCATCCCTCCCACTTCCTTCGTTTTTCATCTCTTTGCAAGTGACCTTATTCCTCCTCCATTAATGTTCATCTTTTCCCTATAAATCTTGCCTTTTTTCCTACACCCTCTCTGTCAGATTTCATCCCATTCGAAGTTGTTTTGGTCAGGTTCAAAAATGATTGAAGTTTGAGAATAATTCAAACTCTAATTATTTTTCTACCTTCTAAAAATGCTAGAGCAATTTATTCAAACCCTACATAAATCCAGGGTTCCAGATATATTTTTATATATCTCATATTCCTAACCAAAACCCCTGGTTTTTCCCCTTTTATTGGTTGTTTAATTATATAAACAATAAATTTAAGATAGGGAAGATTTTGAAAAGGAGGGGGAGCCCAGCTGCAGCCTCCGGCCGGCCGGCCCAAGGCCTCCCATGCCAGCCCACTTGCAGCTAACCCTAGCCTACCACTCGATCCTCAACTCCCTCTCGTCCCCATCCACCGCCGCCTCTCCCTTCGTCCCTTCCCCCGATCCACTTCTCTCCCTCGTGCTACACCCCAGCGCCCCATCTCCCTCCGCTCGTTTTTCTCCCTCGCCGCCACTCTCACGCACGCATCGCACCAGGGGCCCGATCCCATCTCCCCTGCCCCGCGCTATACCTCCCTCTTCTCCACGTCCGCTGCGCCGCCCAGGGTCTCCTTCGGCGTCAGCCTCCTGCGTCATCGGTCTGCCTTCCCTTCCTTGCCGGAGCAAGCTCGTCGTCTGCCACCAAGCACCCAGCGCCGCCACTCGTCGACCTCCTCTGCTCCAGTCATGGACAGCCCCTGCCTCGTTCGACCACCACCATTGCGCCCTGCTGCCGCTGCTCTTCTCGCGTGCCGCCTGACCTGCGCTGCTGCAGCTTCGCGCTTGCTACCGTGCCCTGTTGCTGCTTCGTCCGACCACGGATGACCTCCGTCGAGATCGCCCGGCCACCTTCGACCTCGGCGTGGCCCTGCCTTCACTAGCATCCGCCTCCTACCAGCCGTTTTCATGGGTTCGGGAAGCCCCAAGTCATGTTCGTGGCCTCGTTGGCTATTGATGCTACGTTGTTGACCTTCTCCATCGTCTACCGGGGCTCGTCAAACCCTGTATCCGGAGCCCAAGTTGGAAGAATCCGTGGATGTGCTTCTCACTTGTGCCAGTTTGGATCATCAAGAATGTTTCGGGATTCGCCGAGTACCATTACGCCCGGAGGCCACGGATCCATGAAGTTCCACTACCGTCGCCGTGTATCCGACAAGTTCGCGAGTACGACTACTTCCCACGACGACCTTGTAACACTACCATCGCAAGAACCGAGGCCGGCAAGTCCGAAGACCCAAGTACCATGACGCCAAGTACCAGGACGACGAGGACCGCCAAGTTCGTCTTCTGCCGTCTCTGAAATGTCTCCGAAATCGCCAAGTACCACGACGATACGAGAACAACTACTGTCGACGTGCATTTTGCCAAGTACCACTACCGTCGACCCTCGAAGACTCCATGGACATCAAGTTCTCGCCGTACCCATGAACATCTACGGAAACTTGTGAGACTAAGAATGTGAACGACTACCATCGCCAAGTACCACTACTTCCCACGACGATCGTGAACGACTACACCGCTTGACCCGAACCGTTCCGATAACGCATGCTTTGAAGGTATAACCCTGAGACGACCGCCCGTGGACGAATGTTTGTGTGATGTATGAGATGCCCATGTGTTGCTCCGTGTCCGTAGTGTCTCTCGCTTCCATGCCATCGACTCATGGGACACCCGGTATCCGGGAGCGCCCCGCCATATTTTGCACGCTTCCGCACACTTCTCCTTTGCACCGGCATCTCAATCGAGTTTTCTGTTTCCGTTATCGTTGTCGTGGCACCCTTTTTTCTTTCCACCACGGTGACAAATGCTTCATAATATGCTCTTGTTAACATTTTCTTAACATTGCATAAACTTGAACATGACATCCACATCATGATAATAACATTTAATATGTTTAAAAATTGTTGTTGCGTTAAATTGCTAATGCACATGAGGATTTATCGGAATTGTAGTTTGTTGTTCTGGCCTCATTTAAACTTGCCTAGATAGGTAGTTTTTCTTATGCTTCACCTCTTGCCATGTTAACAACATTTAATATTGTTGGGTACATAAACGAGATCGAACTAAAATAAGGCATGTGGTGTTCCATCAATATGCAACTCGTTGCATATTGAGCTCCACTTAACTTGTAGTGTTGTTTGTGCATTTTGCCATGCCATGTTTCATTAAACCGGACATGCATCGTACTCGATTGTGCATCATGCCATGTCTATGTGGTGGTTGTTTACTATGTTGTTTGCTCTTTTCCGGTGTTTCTTCTTCGGGTTGGTTCCGATAACGTCGTGTGTGTGAGGATCCGTTCGAATTCGTCCGTTTGTCTTATTCATGGACTCGTTCTTCTTCCTTGCGGGATTTCAGGCAAGATGATCATACCCTCGAAATCACTTCTATATTTGCTTGCTTAGTTGCTCGCTCTTTTGATATGCCTATGCTGCGATACCTACCACTTGCTTATCATGCCTCCCATATTGTTGAACCAAGCCTCTAACCCACCTTGTCCTAGCAAACCATTGTTTCGCTATGTTACCGCTTTGCTCAGCCCCTCTTATAGCGTTGTTAGTTGCAGGTGAAGATTGAAGTTTGTTCCTTGTTGGAACATGGAGATGTTGTTCCTTGTGGAACATGTTTACTTGTTGGGATATCACTATATATCTTATTAATTAATGCATCTATATACTTGGTAAAGGGTGGAAGGCTCGGCCTTATGCCTGGTGTTTTGTTCCACTCTTGCCGCCCTAGTTTCCGTCATATCGGTGCTATGTTCCCGGATTTTGCGTTCCTTACGCTGTTGGGCTATAATGGGAACCCCTTGACAGTTCGCCTTAAGTAAAGCTCTTCCAGCAATGCCCAACATTGGTTTTACCATTCGCCACCTAGCCTTTTTTCCCTTGGGTTTCGCGGACTCAAGGG